>NW_024872754.1:0-133306 GCF_018340385.1 Cyprinus carpio
GTCTGCAGCAGTGCAGCGAACGTTTACGTACTGAGTCTATTTTTGCTGTGCTGCACGCGCTGAATTAAAGTGAAAGCGCATTGTTCGTGGGAAAAATGAGCATGGATTTACACAGAAATGCAGTCATTTCACAATAAATGTATACTAATTATGCTGTTTCACACGCAACACATGGGTTTTTGGCAAGGGTTTAAAACAAGAAAAAGTGCACTTTTAGATAAACAAGGAAAACAATATAGATATTCACTTTTTATGGAGGAAGAAAAACAAAGTTCATTAAAGACCCGTGGGATTGCTTGTGATAAAGATTTAAATGCAAAAGGGCACGAGACTGTTTCTGTCTGTGGTGTTTTAATTTGAAATATTTTAACAAGAAAAGTAGGCTAATTATTGTGTTTAAATGTTTTTTGCCGCTTGCTTGAAACAGCTCATTATACAAACCTAGAAGTAAAATGCATGAATAATGCGTTGTTTTTATATTTATTGAGTTTAAACTAATGTCTATAACTATGAAAGATTGTTACTGTTCTGTGATAAAAGACTCACAATGCTGAAATATATATACTAAACAGCCGCGGATCAGTAGCGGACTGCAAACGCGTCCTGAGTGAAAGCACAATGAGTCCGTGCTGCAGACTGCATATGCACTGCAGACGGAGTATGTGTGAAACAGCGTTACAGGGAAGATGGATGCTGCAGAACTAGTAGAACATGACACAGAAGAACTTGTGCCAAAAAGAGGAGCCTGGTTGTTTGGAGGGTTTTTGGTTTCCAAAAATCCGACGTCAACCAAACAACCATTTTAAGTGCTGTTGGGCTAAAAGCACGTCTTGGAATATCAACCAGCAGAAAATGCATTGTACACCTGATTATGCATGAGAAAAAAAAACCGTCATAAACCCGGAAACCGGCATAATTTAGAAAAAAAAACCGTGATATAAATTTTTGGTCAAACCGCCCAGCACTACTGGATCTCACTGGGATGGCTCTGGAGCTGAGTGCTGGTGATAACGAGGGCCTTGATCCACGTGGTATGCTTTGGGAGAGTATAGATGAGATGCAGCTGGGCTTGACAGTGGAGGTGGATGTTTTCCGCCGTGCTCCGGGATATGGCTGGGATGGTGCCGATCTGGGTATCGATGGGTGCGTGGAGACCGACAGCGAGGATATGTGAGGGGCGAGGGCGAGAGGAGCTCACAGGGAACATCGTGGTATTGGTGACGAATTGGATCATGGCTTTAACGAGCCAGGCACAGGAGACAAACTGGATCATGGCTGTAATGGACTAGGCAAACCTGATGTGAAAAGAGGTAAACGAGGGTTTGATTCACTGCCGAAACAAGAAAAGATCTTGCAGGAGAGCTCAGTCATTTAAACAAGCTGATCAAGGTCAGTTACGGATGAATGCAGCGCATTGACGAAGCAAAAGTTATTTAGACTGTAAATCATGCAAAAGTCGTGCATGTTTGTTATGTATTTTATTTATAATGTGTGAGGGTTTTATATGAAGGATTTGTTACATTAGGTTTTTTGGTAGAGATAGTTATTTTATTATAATAATTTTGGTTATTTATATAATGATTTTTTTTTTTTTTTTTGAAAATGCTTTCTTGGGACATGAGATGCAAATTAGCACCTGCTATAATCTCTGTGTGCAGTGCTTTTTTTCATGATTATTGTATTGTCCCTATCCCAATAAACATATAAATAAAAGAAGAGGAATTTTAGAAAGAATGTTTGGAGTACATTAGTAACAGTTTGTGTGTGTCATGAGTCAGGTTTTTCTTCCGTTTTCTCTCTCGCACGCTCTCACTCATTTACACACACACACACACCTTATTAGCTTATTATTATACTACTCTTTCTCTGTCCCGCGGACCTCTCTCTCTTCATGCACCTGTTTGTCATTGCAATCAGCGCTCGCGCTGATTTACTTTGACACCTGTTTCTACTTTGCCCTAAGTGTTCACCCTTTATCTGGTGTTTGCTCTGGTAGATTCTTTGTTGGATTATTGTTACATGTCATGCGTTTTGTCAGCAGTTACATCCTGTCTGTATTGAGAGGTACTCACCTATTCTTGTCTTGTCTGCCTGGAACAGTCTAGCCCCAAAGTTTTTGTTGTATTCTGCTGCTGTTGCTGCTGATTGTAGACCAATGTGGTTCTCTCACCCTGCCGGAGTTATTTATTTATTAGTTTGATTTATGTTTGATGGGAGTTATTTTTTTTTTGTTATTGATAGAGGAGTGTTTCTTTGTTTTTTTTAGTTTCTATTTACCAGTTCTGTGTGCTGAAAAGACGGACTTTGTTATATATAATTTCATTAAAGACTGTTATTCCTGTCATCTCTGCATTTGGATCTTTCATTTACCAGCGTGACAGAATAATCCAACCATCATGGATCCAGCAGATGAGAGGCCTGTCCGGTCGGCGATTGTGATCCAGGGAGCTATGCTTGGCAAACATGAGCAGGAGTTGGCCGCCGCTCATCAGGCTGTTAAGAGTCTTTCAGCTCAGGTTGCTGATCTAAATCTGCCCGTTTACTTCACCTGCATCAGGATCTGCCATGTCTCACAATCGTCAGCTGCCCTCTGAGCCACGAGTCAACAATCCCTCCTGTTATGCGGGTGAGCCTACGGAGTGCAGAGCTTTTCTCATCCAATGTGAAGTTGTCTTTTCCCTTCAGCCCCAGACGTATGCAGAGGATCCGGGCCCGCATTGCTTATGTTCTCTCTCTCTCCTCACGGGACGAGCACCGCGAGTGGGGTACGTCAGTTTGGGAAGCGCAATCTGCATGCTGCAGCAAGTACACTCTTTTCAAGGATGAGATGATCAAGGTCTTTGATAGATCCGTCTTCGGCAGCGAGGCATCACGCTCTACTTGCTGTGCTACGTCAAGGCAGAAGATCTGTAGCAGATTTCGCGATATAGAGTTCCGGACTCTGGCTACTACAAGTGAGTGGAATGATCCTGCACTAACTGCTCGCTTTCTTGAAGGGTTGAATGTAGACCTTAAGGAGGAGATCTACGCGCGGGGGTCGCCAACTCAGCTCGATCAATTATCGACCTGGCCATCCGCCTTGACAAGTGTTTCGAGCAGAGGCGTCGAGTTCGTTCTCCACTTTTCACATCCTGTGATAACTTTCCTTCTGCTACTGCTTCTGTTCAGAACCCAACCTGATGCTGTACCCATGCAGCTGGGGGGCGTACGCATCTCCCCGGAGGAACGACAGCGGCGAATTATTAACGCGTCTCTGCCTTTACTGTGGTACGGCGGGCCATTTCGCTTCATCCTGCAGTTTTAAAAGCCAAAGCTCGCCAGTAGACGGAGGAGTACTGGTGAGCGCTTCTGTCATCTCCTCATCACCAAGGTCTCGAACCACTATATCCGCTGTTCTCCGTTGGGCTGGTTTTTCTGTTACCGGTCTTGCCCTCGTCGACTCGGGTGCGGAGGGCAATTTTATCGATGAGATGTGGGCTCGTGAGAACAAGATTTCCTTAGTTGATTTGACTGATGTCGCCACTGTCTTTGCCCTGGATGGCAGAGAGCTTTCTTCTGTTCGTCGTGTCACCAGTCCGGTTAGTCTCACTGTTTCCGGCAATCATCATGAGACCGTCTCATTTTATGTTTTTCAGTCTCCCTTTACCCCCATTGTTTTAGGACATCCCTGGCTTATCCAACATAATCCTCACATTGATTGGGTTAAGGGGTCTATTCATTCATGGAGTTTAGCTTGTCATGTAAATTGTCTGGTTTCCGCTGTTTCTCCCGTGTCTTCTGTTCCTCTTTTCCAGGAGGAGCCTGATGATTTGTCTGGTGTCCCAGGAGGAGTACCATGATCTAAGGGCGGTTTTCAGTCATTCCCGGGCGGTTTCCTTACCGCCTCACCGTCCGTACGACTGCTCTATCGAACTCCTTCCTGGCACCACGCCTCCTCGCGGTAGACTGTACTCTCTTTCGCGCCGCGCCGAACGAGAGGCTCTGGAAAGATATCTCACAGAATCTCTCGATGCGGGGATCATTACTCCTTCTTCGTCTCCCGCCGGCGCTGGGTTTTTCTTTGTAAAGAAGAAGGATGGTTCTTTGCATCCTTGTATCGATTATCGAGGGCTGAACGACATAACAGTCAAGAACCGTTATCCTTTGCCTCTTATGTCATCGGCTTTTGAGATCCTACAGGGCGCAAGGATTTTTACAAAGTTAGACTTGCGCAACGCCTACCATTTAGTGCGTATTAAGGAGGGAGACGAGTGGAAGACCGCGTTCAACACTCCTGTCGGTCACTTTGAGTAGCGGGTTCTACCTTTCGGTTTGGTCAACGCTCCCGCTGTATTTCAAGCGTTAGTAAACGATGTCTTAAGAGACATGCTAAACGTTTCGTGTTCGTTTACTTGGATGACATCTTAATTTTCTCACCCTCTCGCCAGGTACACGTTCAACACGTTCGCCGTGTCCTGCAGCGCTTATTAGAGAATCGCCCTATTCGTCAAGGCTGAGAAATGCGTTTTTCATGCCCAATCGGTTACTTTTCTCGGTTTTCGGTCGTTTCAGCGGAGGGGATTAGTATGGACCCTGACAAGGTTCGAGCAGTTCTTGATTGGGCTGTTCCCGATTCTCGAGTCGCACTCCAGCGATTTCTGGGGTTTGCGAATTTTTACCCGGCACTTTATTCGTAACTTTAGCCAGGTTGCCGCCCCTCTCTTACCGCTCTCACTTCGTCCAAGTCCAAATTTGCTTGGTCTGAAACTGCTCAGGATGCGTTTGACCGTCTTAAGATGCTTTTTTTACGTCTGCGCCCATCCTGATCACTCCTGATCCAGAACGTCAGTTTATTGTTGAGGTCGATGCCTCCGAAATTGGGATAGGAGCTGTCTTGTCGCAACGCTCCTCCCAGGATGACAAGGTTCATCCTTGCGCATTTTACTCCCACCGTCTTTCGCTCCGCGGAGCGCAACTATGACGTGGGTAATCGAGAACTCTTGGCTATCCGTCTGGCACTAGGTGAGTGGCAACACTGGCTTGAGGGAGCCAGTGTACCATTCATTGTTTGGACGGATCACCGCAACCTGGAGTACATTCGCTCTGCTAAACGTCTTAACGCTCGTCAGGCCCGCTGGGCATTATTTTTTGATTGCTTTGATTTTTCCATTTCATTTAGACCCGGTTTCCAAGAACCTCAAGCCTGATGCCCTTTCTCGGCAGTTTGACTCATCAGAGGGTGCCTCGACCGATGAGAGGATTTTGTGGTGGTCTGTGTGGTCGGGGCAGCCGTCTGGGGGAGTGGAACAAGCGGTCAGGCGTGCTCTTTGTCACACTGCAAGACCACCCCGCGCTCCTGAGGGAACTTTGTTTGTACCCGAGGCTGCTCGTTCGACGGTTCTTCGCTGGGGTCATTCTTCTAAATTAGTCTCGCGCATCCCGGAGTTAGAGGTACTTTAGCGGCCATCCGCCAGAGATTTTGGTGGCCCACTCGTGAGCGCGATATTCGTCGTTTTGTTGCTTCTTGTTCTATCTGCGCTCAGACTAAGTCTAGTAATAATCCTCCGGCGGGTCTTCTCAGACCTCTTCCCGTTCCTTCGCGTCCCTGGTCGCATATTGTGTTGGATTTTGTTACTGGGCTTCCCCCTTCGTCTGGCAATACGGTCATTCTCACCGTCGTGGACCGTTTTTCTAAGGCTGCGCATTTTATTCCGCTCCCTAAATTACCGTCGGCTCAGGAGACCGCACAGATTATGGTGGATCACGTTTTCAAGATCCATGGTCTTCCTTCGGACATTGTGTCTGACAGAGGTCCGCAATTCACTTCTCTGTTCTGGAGGGAGTTCTGTCGCCAGATAGGGGCTTCCCCCAGTCTGTCGTCAGGATTCCATCCACAGACCAATGGGCAAGCCGAGAGGACCAATCAGATTCTTGGTCGCATGCTGCGTAGTCTTACCTCTCAGAATCCCGTGTCTTGGTGCGAGCAGTTACCATGGGGCCGAATATGCTCATAATTCTCTCCCATCGTCCGCCACTGGGTTATCTCCGTTTGAGGGTTGCCTTGGTTTCCAACCGCCTGTTTTCTCCGCCCAGGAGTCTCAGGCCTCGGTTCCGTCCGTCGAGGCTTTTATTCAGAGATGTAAGCGTACCTGGAGGAGGGTGAGATCTGCCTTATGTCAGACTAGGGAACGTACTCGTCGTGCCGCTAATCGCCGCAGGGTGAGATCTCCCAGATATTTTTGCGGTCAGAGGGTGTGGTTATCCACCCGCAATTTGCCTATTCAGGAGACGTCTCGCAAGCTCATGCCTCGTTTTATTGGACCCTTTTCTAGGGTCCAATAAAAGTAATGCCATAAAATAATTGTTAATTTACAATGTTACTTTACAATGTTACAATTGTTAAGTGTTCCTGTGTTCTTGATACTCAAGTAAAAGAAGGCGAAGGCTTCAGTTTCTTAATCTTATGTAAGAAATAATAGAATTACTCTTTAAATAATAAGACTTGTTACTTTCAATAAAGGTCAATAATAAAAAAGACTTTTGAAAGGAATTTTAATGACTGAAGTTATTTATCATAATTTGTGTAGGTCATAAATTCAAATCATAATGGTCATAAAAAAGTCTTAAAAAAGTCTTAAATTTGACTGATTAAACCCTGCAGAAACCCTGTTTGAAGCCCACCAGGGTGAAGCAGGTGGAACTGAAGACCACCACAGCAGAGCGGATGGAACAGAAGACCATCACAGTGGATCAGGTGGAGCTGAAGACCAACACACCAGTGCAAATGAGACTGAAGACAACTACGTTGGGGCTGGAGACCACCATGGAAGCGCAGGCAGAACTTTAAACCAGCACGACTGAGCAGAAGCTCAACATGGCAAAACTGGCACAACTGTTAAAGAGAGCACAGACAGGTTGGTAACAGTGTCTGAGACCATAACAGGACAGGCTGACCATTCAGGGATGGCTTTGACAGGGCAGGCAAAGAGTTCATATACAGCCTCCTTGGCCCTGACAGGGCAAGCGGAGAGTTCAGGGATGTCCTCCTTGGCCATAACAGGACAGACAAGGGTGTTCAGGAATGGCCTCTCTGGTCAGGACAGGACAGGCAAGAAACTCACAGGCTCATGCCCACACAAGACCGAGCTCTGGGGCTTGAGTGAGCAATGGATGGTGGGAGAACCTCTGAGATCACAGAGCTTGTCAGCTCTGAGACCGCAGGGCTTGAGAGCACCAAGGCCACCAGGATGCCTGCCTCTCACAGCGATATCAGCTGTGGGTCCACCAAACTGGAAGCCAGCCTCAAACACCTTGAATATGCAATACACCAAAATAATGATCAGAGCCTCTACTTAGAGAAAAAAAGAAAAAAGAAAAGAAAAAGTATTTTATTTGACCTTAAAGCATTCTTTTTTTATTAACACTTTAATGTGATTTTTATTAACCACTTTAAGGTTTTATAAAAAATGCATAATTTTGAGCAAAAAGGTGGGGGGGGGGGAAATGATCAAAAACTACATCTGGATAATATTCAGTACGATTATCAAAGCATAAATCCAGAAAATCATTTCCATCAACACCTCCAAAGCTTGCACAGCCATATACCACTTCCTCAACATTTTACTCTGTAACATTATGCAGTTTTTATTTGTATGCTGTCTATTGCTGATGATCGCATTATTTATCATATGCATTTGTGTACATATGAGATCACTCGTTTTTAATGTTTTTGAAAGAAGTTTCTTCTGCTCATCAAGCCTGCATTTATTTGATCAAAAATACAGAAAAAAAAGTAATATTGTGATATATTATTACAATTTAAAATAATTGTTTTTAAATTTATTATACTTTAAATTAACATTTATTTCTGTGACGCAAAGCTGAATTTTTAGGATCATTATCACATGATCCTTTAGAAATCATTCTAATATGATGATTCATTATCAAAGTTGGAAACAGTTCTGCTGCTTAATATTTTTTCAGAACATGTGATACTTTTTTGGGATACTTTGAATAAAAAGTAAAAAAAAAAAAAGAAGAAAAAAAAAAAGGAAAAGAAGCTATGCTTTTAAAATATTAATATTTTGTAATAATATACACTACTGGTCAGTAATTTGGGGTCAGTAATTTTTTTTCTTTCTTTTTTTTTAAATAAAATCAATACTTTTATTCAGCAAGGATGTGTTAAATTGATAAAAAGTGATAGTAAAGAAAATATATTATTAGAATATTTTATTATTAGAATTTTTTTTTTTTTTTAAATAAATGCAGTTCTTTTTAACCTTTTATTCATTAAATATATTAGACAGCAGAACTGTTTCCAACACTCATAATAAATCAGAATATTAGAATGATTTCTAAATGATCATGTGATAGACTGGATGTTACATGTGACACTGAAGGCTGGAGTAATGATGCTGAAAATTCAGCTTTGCATCACAGGAATAAATTATTTTTTTTAAGTATATTCAAATAGAAAACTATTATTTTAAGTTGTAATAATATTTCACAATATTACTGTTTTTTCTGTATTTTTGATAAAATAAATGCAGGCTTGATGAGCAGAAGAAACTTCTTTCAAAAACATTAAAAAATATATATAGCACAGGATCTTTAAAGATAGAGATAGAGATGTGACCCTAATTACAGTTTGCATGTCACCCAGCAGATGTAACTGTAGCCTGTATGTCTGACAGCACAGCTGAGCTAACATGAACAGCTAATGGTAAAAAAAAAAAAAAAAAATATTATTATTTATTTTTTTTTATGTTATAAAACACTTATTGCATAAGTAATGTTTTCCAGCTTCTAGTCATGTTTTGTGCATGCTACCTTATATTTACCAGTTGTTATTTTACTTTAATAAAATTGAGATATGTCATGCATGGGATTGGTACCATAGGGTTTAACCAAAATCTAAATGTAGATATCAGCAACATTATTTTTGCAGTAAGTTAGTAAACACTTGCCAACATTAATATTTGCAAGCCTCCAAGTTTGGTAGCAAATATATGCATGATTCCACGGTAAACCAGAGATATTAAAGTTGTTTTCCAGATTCTTGTCAATTTATTGTAAATGCTACCTTATATTTTTCAGTTTTCAGCTCAGCAACCTGGGTTTTGCATATTCTAAGCTAGATACATATTCTGTCTTATCTAGATAACGTTAGTCTGTTAACTGTATTTACAAGCCTCCAAGCATAGACGTCACATTTTAATTCCTACCTGTTGCCTTTCACCATCCACTTATTTAGCTGCTGTTGCATCCCCTGACATGCCATCTCCTTTTCCTTCTTTCTTTTTCTATTTTAGCCCCCGATAGCTTTTTTGCTTTATCCATCTTTTTCGAGTTTCAACGACAATTTGCTAACGTTACTGCTGCTCACTCAGCGCTCACGGCACCCCGCCCACTCGAGATATTACCCTTCTATGTCTAAATTCTATGATGATTCTTATGAGGGCACCGGCGCCTAGCCTGTTAGTCCTCTAAAATGTATATAACTTTTCTTTATATATAACTTTTATATAAATTTATATAACTTTTATTATTTTAAAAAAAATTTAACCATCGCTTTGGAGCCCCCCCATGGTGCGGCGCCCCTATGCGCCGCATATAGTGGATACCCACTTTTTGCACCACTGCCCGTGTGTTCCAAACAGGATATATCGCCCTCTGAAGGGCACTTGGAGTGAAAACAATCATGGCCGCCATGTTGAAGGGTCGCTCCAAACCGAAGTGCTCAAAACTGGCCACTTCAAAGGGCCCATCGGAATGAAGGATTTCAAAGGGTACAACTGATGGACATTTTGGGCTCCCATGATCATTTGCACAGATTCTTTGCATGATGCACGTGGAACACACAACACTATTATACATTATTTAACACACATACTTATTTACATTTCAATTTTGCACATATCATACCTGTACATACATAATTGTCTACATGATATATATATATATATATAGTGCTTATGCTTTTTTGTACATTGTCTATTTTGTCTACTTTTATTATTATTATTATTTGTATTATTATTATTATCTTGTTTCTGTCATTCTGCTGCACTGTGGAGCTTCTGTCACTAAAACAAATTCCTCGTATGTGTAAACAGCTGGCGATAAAGCTCGTTCTGATTCTGATCATGATGGCGCTTCCGTGTGGGCACGTGATGATGACGCAGAAGGGCACTTCAAGAAACAGTTGTTTGGTCCCCTACACCCTTCGAAGCTCTCACTCCGGAGGGTAAACTCTTTGAAGGGATCAGGGCATAGCCATGAGCCCTTCTGAATGGAACGCAGGCTCCGTCCTGTTCATGTGTGTTTTTGTTCGGGAGGTTTTGTACTCGTTCAGAAGATGCACAATAGCGCCCCTGAGTGTATGATAGTGAAAACACAGAAAGCTGTAAAAACTCATCTTTGGCAGGGAAGCTTTTTCTTGTAAAAGACGAGACAACTCGTCAATGGCGGGGAAAGATTTAAGAAACGGACACAGCTGACACAGAACAGCATATGTCCAGTGGATGTTCTCCAAAAATGGCACCAGGGTGAGGAGGAGACAAATTGTTGAATAAAGTCGTTATTTTTTTCTTTTGTGCACATAAAATATTCTCGTAGCTTTGTATAATTGCGGATAAACCACTGATGTCACATGGATTATTTTACAGATCTCCTTGCTACATTTCTGGACTTGGGAACATTACAATAGGGTGGCTATGTCTATGGAAGGGTCAGATTCCATCAAAAATATCTTAATTTGTATTCTGAAGAAGAACAAAGGTCTTATGGGTTTGAAACGACATGAGGGTGAGAAATTAATGACAGAATTTTAGTTTTTGGGTGAACTATCCCTTTAAGAGTTTATTAAAATAATAACATTCATTTAAAAAACTCTCTATTTTGTGTTATTCTATTGAGTGGTTGCTTAGTAATTTGATTATGGTTTTTGTTGTTGTTGTTGTTGTGGGGGAGGCCTCTGGTTTAAAGGGTTAACTGAATCTAGTTAAAACATTTTTTGATCTTTCATAGTAAACAATTATAGGAACATATTATACATAACAATTATACACCAGTAGGACATTTCTGCCGTATGCAAATAAACTGACAGTCACCACTGCTAAGCTACTACTATATATTGTAGAAACTTTATTTTCTGTAAAGTTGCTTTGCAACGATTTGTATCGTGAAAAGTGCTATACAAATAACTTGAATTGAATTGAATTATAGCCAACCACACAGGTATCTCTTGATTTCTTGAACACAGTGGCCAATCAGAAGTGTTTAATTTAGAATCCATTCTATCTATCATTCTTTCATTTCAAATGAATTAAAAATAGCATCAGTGTGTAACGAGCCTTAATGACCTTATGAGAAACTATTCTGAGAGGCAGTTTCCAGTGAATTTCAAAATCTGAACCATAACAAGAAAGGTTTTTAGATAAACTTTTATTTATTTTACAAAAATGATAAAGAACACCAAGTTTTGTTGTGTCTGTTTGTAGGGCTGAAAATATGGCCAAAAATGTTGTTTTTATATATTAATATGACTACTAATAATTCTGATTATTGTTGTTACGAAATAAAAACTAGGGATGCATTGATCCGATACTTAGTAAGGGGTTGGGTTGGGGGAGGGGGAGTGTGGTGATGCACTCCAGATTTTCCTTGTGCCCCTCGATCATTCCCAGGATACTTTTTTAATTATTTTTCACCAGATCCAGTCTGTATCCAGATCAGATGGTGGAACATCACCTAGAGATGACCTTGACTGCCCTGAAATGTCAGCGTAGACCAGAACATCTAGATGAGCCCCAGAGACTGACCCCCTCCGAAGACCTTGTCTCAGATGGCCACCAGAACTAGACCACAGGAACCAGTTGAGTCCTCTGCACAATCTAACTCTGCTGTAGACTAGATTTAAACTGCTGGTTTTGTCTGGCCAGAAGAGAAAGACGCACTATTTGGACACAGTCTTTCCCTGTTTAATACTGTAAAGTTGCTTTGACACAATTTGCATTGTAAAAAGTGCTATATAAATAATGGTGACTTGAATTGACAAAAACTCTAGGCTACAAGATCCAGTTCTCAAAAGTCTTGTATACAAATGTTTTGTATGTGTTTTATGGCCTTATTTCAGTGACTTAAACATTTCAGTTTTTCACTAACCATGCATAAACATTGTTTTCTCGAAAACAATTCATCATTCATGCTGCTCACATATTATTGTAGTTAAGTTTGTGCTGAATACAGTGTTATCAGACTCTAAGGGGTTTTGGAGGCCTGGAGAAGTTTTGACATCCCCTGACTTTTTGCTTTTTTCAGTTGCTTATAAACATATACATGGCTAAAGTCTAATAACACTGTATATGATTGTGTTTTTGAAAAAACATTGTTTATGTGTGGTTAGTGAAATATATATATTAATTTAATATATATATATATATATATATATATATATATATATATATATATATATATATATATATATATATATATATTCAAATAGAAAGCAGTTAGTTAAAATAGTAAAAATATTTCACAATATTACTGCTTTAGCAAATGCAACTTTTTGTATTTTGGATCAAATAAATGCAGGCTTGGTCAGCAGAAGAGAATTCTTTGCAAAAACAAAAAATCTTACAGTTCAAAAGTTTTGACTTGTATTGTGTCATGTTGAAATATATAAATGAATATCACATACCTGGCACATGCCTTATATTACTTTTATATCGTATTGCTGTCTATGTTATACATTAGAACATAAAAAAAAAACATCCCGGCATTGTGAAACATTGAGATGATGTAAATGAAACTTCATAATGTTTCACATGATTATACATTTAGTCAGGAATTATATTTTGGAAAAAGTCTAACTAGTAAAATGTGTACAAGTTATATGAAAACTAATACAAGTAGATTAATAATAAAAAAGATTTACTCATGTTTATGATCTCTGCTGGTTTAAGCCGCTTCATTCTTTTTTCTGAGTTAATCCAGATCTTATTCCTCTCAGCGGTCTTCTTGAGGTGAATTATGTACCGGTATTATTCCTCTCAGCACGAAGCGGACAGTAAAATAAAAATAAAAAACTTGAACAGTCTCACTGCTTTGTTTGCTGTCATGTGGGCATTTACACGCCACGAGCTTCACGTTGTCTATTATAATATCAATAGGCCGTTCAGTGCGTGGGGGTGGTCACATTAGATATAATGAAGGGAGATGTGAAAGACTGGACATCGCGTTATTTTCATATGGATTACTTTATCACAGAATATTTGTTTTCGATTAGACTGCTTAGTTTAAAAGTAGACATTTCAAGCTTTAGATAACTCTCATGTCTCTTTGTTGAGTATTTGCTGAGTTACAGTTCATTTTAATGACGCATTTCTAAATGAAGATCGCGCAGAAACAAAGCGGCAGACATCACACTCTGATTGTTTTCTTTATTTTATAAATGCACAAAGTTTTGTTGTTATCATGAGAGTATACAAATAAAAGTAGACCCTTTACAGATTAGATTGATGTATTGCTCTTATCTGTACGATCAAAACTGTAATTTAAATTATTTTCGGGGTTATCAGGAGAAGATGCCACAAAATGCGTATCCGCATTGATCGACTCCAGAGGGTTAAGCAGATGCTATAGAATCCCCCCTTTTGGCTGATGAAGTTCACCTGCAGACATCATCAGACAACCGTTGTCATGATGGTCGGACAGCAGGTGGTTCATGATGATCAGATGGCAGGTGGATCCTGATTGTCAGATGGCAGGTGGATCCTGATGGTCAGGTGGCAGGTGGATCAGGAAGGCTGGATGGCAGGTGGTTTCTAATTTTCTTCAGCCTTTGGATCTTCAGCTTGGGTGTTAACCTTGGTCAGGTTCAGCATTTTCTCAGCCTGGGTCCCTCTTTTCTGGTGGCTCCATTTGAAGGTTCGAGGAAGGGCAGCTGTGCACCTGTTTAGGACCTTTGCACCCTGTTGACTCTGTTAAACAGGACAAAGGCAAGGCTGAAAGTTAGGGTGTACCCGATTGTTGTGGTGAAGCAAAGTGCCGTGTCGGCAGAGGTCCAGGATTGGGAGATGGAAAAGTTGGTCTGAACAGACAGCCGAGACAGTGCTTGGAGGGCTGTGTCGATTGGGGTGATGTCAATCATCTGGGACCCCCCTTTCTCAATGCTCAGTTCCAATTCAGGTTCCAAGGTGAGATTGTGGTCCTTGAAGAAGGCTGGAATTTCTAACTAGGATTGGTACTCTTCACTTGGAAGGAGGTACAGCGCCAGGTCCCCGAGGAGGAGGATGACACCTTTTGGCACTTGAATCCACATACTTTGGTTGGGCAGGCTGACACGGGTAGCAGTGTCATGCTGGTCATAGGTCAGTGTGGGGGTACGGATGGGCGTGTTGACGAGCCACTGATTTCCCACAATCTCTGCTTCCATTTCTGTGACTTGTGTGGGAGGCTTGGCCTCAGCAGGGTAGAGTGTCTCTCTTTGCATGAGTTGTAACCCGCAGATTCCTTCAGTGTTGTCTCTGAGGAAGGGCTTGCTGGGGCAGAGATAATGAATGTCTTTGGTCAGGATACACATGCGCAGGTTTGGGGCCAGGTATAACTGTGGGTTACTGTCATGGTAGGCTACCATGTCTGGGGTGTGTATCCTGCTGTGAGTGTTTCCTTGCCAAAATCCAACATTGACAATGTCTTTGAGTCTGTAAATGTTGTTGGATTCCATGATGGGTAGATTAAGAAGAAACGCCATCTCGCTCTGCTCGGGGTCAACATGTAGCAGGATGGACCCTCCCAGGGAGTAGGCAAGGTGGGCTTGAAGAGGGTCAGCTGGACGGTTAGTGACAGAGGATAACATTGTCTGTACTAGGCTCAGGGGCACCAAATACGGAGGAATTATACCCATTGCTAGGCTGTCGATGGAGGAGCTCACCTCACAGAGCATGTCAGACATCAGTTTGGTAACCAGCTGAGTTTGGAAGTTCACAGTTTGGTTCAGCAGGCCTAAAGTCTGAAGGGTTTGGCCTTGTAATGCGAGTTGTTTTCTCAGCTGTGGCACCTCAGTCTGGATCTCCCTTACATGTTGCCTCAGAGTAGCTTGGCTCACAAAGTTGATGCTGGTGACTCCCAGGTTGAATAGGGTTCGAACAGCCGCAGCAGCTCTGTGCAAGTCCCCCAGGAATCATTTATTAAACCTGTTATGTCTGCTTAGCTCTGCTTGGGTGACAGTCATTTTCTGCAACTGAGTGAGCATGTGTTTGATATTGGCTTCTGCGTGAGCGAGGGTATTCTCAGTATATCGGGTGCCTGCCCAACTGTAGTGTGCAGCTGCCTGGGGATAATGTGTCTGGTAGGCATTTCGGGAGTCGAGTCGGATGTACACTTTTCGGGTGTTAATTCTACAGTTGGTCACAAAAAGTCCAGGTTGGTCTCTCAGTGCAATGCTTGATGCTGGACCCGGTGATGTGATATCGAGTGCGGCTGTCCTCTGTTTGGCTGGAGGCACAGGATAATGAGCCACAACGACATCCTGATACAGAGAAGAAGAAAGACTGTGGATCAGTGGTGGAGATGCTTAAACTCCCATCTTTCCCTGCCAGCAGCCACATGTCTCTTGATCTGGTTACGATGGACCCATTTGAAAACTGGTTCTTTCTGTTCCCGGCTCAGATTGATGCGGTATGCGACAGGGGAGAGTTTTTCCAACGTCCAGTGTGGCAGAAACTTTTTTGATAGACGATGAGAGGTTGTCTGAGGTGGCTGTGTGTAGCTGTCGTACCAGACCCTGTCGCCCACATCCAGTTCTTTGTGTGAAGCCTTCCAGTTGTAATATGCTTTCTGGCCTTCTGCACTCTTTTGGAGTCGTTGTTGGGCAAAAGCAAATGTGGTTCTCAAATGCCGGTGTAGTTCATTAAGGTATTGGTGAGTGGTGTAGGCGGTAATAAGGTTGGAGTCTCCTGGCTGGTACAGCAGGTGCAGGGGCAATGCCATTTGCCGGCCTGTCATTAGTTAAAAGGGAGGCACACCTGTTGACTCGTGGAGTTGCTCTGATGGCCATGAGCACCAGGGGAAGTTTTACATTCCAGTACTTTTGGTTAGTAGGCACATATTTTCTTAGCATGCTGACCAGTCTGATTAATTCGTTCCACTTAGCCCGAAGAGATCGGATGGTGACTGATGTGCAGTTGCGCTTGTACTCCTAGGAATTTCCAAATCTGCTGCATGGCTCCCAAACTCTGGAATAGCCTTCCTGATAATGTTCGGGGCTCAGACACACTCTCTCTGTTTAAATCTAGATTAAAAACACACCTCTTTGGCCAAGCATTCAAATAATGCATCTCATAATTTTGGACTGCAGTTATATCTGATCAAATGTGCATTATTATTCTTTAGCTTGGGTTAAACTAATTAATTTTACTTGGCTGGAACAGCAGCTACGCTAATTATGTCTCTATTTACATCCCGTGGTAACTAGGATTTACACAAGCTTCAGTCTGGATCCAGAACACCTGAGAAGAGATGATGCCAACCCCTCAGAGGACCTCATGATGATGCTAACCCAGAGACAACATACAGAACTACCACATTTTGCTATAAGTTTGATTGCATAATTGCTGTTAATAGTGTTAATCGTCTGTTTGTTTACGTCTTTTTATTGATTTTTTCTGAGCATTTCTGCTATATGCACATGAAATGACAGTCACCACTGATAAGCTACTACTAAATATTGTAGAAACTTAATTTTCTGTAAAGTTGCTTTGTAATGATTTGTATCGTAAAAAGCGCTATACAAATAAACTTGAATTGAATTGAATTGAATGATCTCAGCTGTGAAGTGGGTGCCTCTGTATGAGTTATAGCCTGAGTTATAGCCTGGGTAGCCAAACCTGGAGAAGATGTTATACATCAGGAGGTATGCTGTAGTTTGGGCAGTGTCATTGGGTGCTGGGAGGCACACTTATTGCCCCTTGTTGACTTGGGTAAGGGTCCAACCCGGTCAATTTGGAGGTCTGACCAAGGAAATGTGATTCCTCTGCACTGCAGTGGGGCTCTGTGGTTTGGGTTCGCCAGTTGGAATTAGCAGTAAACAAGGCATCCTTTCACGTACTCTGCCACATCTTGCTGCATGCTGACCAGTATGCCACTTGTTTTAGTGGCTTTTATTGGTGCAGTGAGGTCATCAGGGGCATAAAACAGAATGTTCGCTATCACATGCAGCATGTGTATTATATGTGACCAATCACGGAAAGTAGGGACACAAGTCGGTTCTGGGGTATTTTGAGTTATTCACATATTCTGAAAGTGTAGTCTCCAAGCTTTTCAACGATGTGTAACACATGGAAATCTGATCATATTTGGAGAAGTTATGGCCATTTGAAGGTAGGCACTCAAAAAAAGCTCAAAAGGGAGAAAATGGGCTCTAAGATTGTGCAGTTCTCACCTGTTCTCACCTGCTGGGAGTGACAATAAGGCTCATTTACATCTCATTTAGATAAGCCATACCCCCTGTAAAGCTGCATGGTTGCATAACAACGACAGACGCAACGGGAAAAATCGGACCGCATACTATTAATAATAAAGGATAATGTGCATTGTAAAATGTCAGTAATTTATCTTTTTTGATTTTTATAAAAATGATTTAGAGGCTGAAATATGTGAGTTTTATCTTTTTATAAAACCTTTTTTGTCAAAACTCTATTTGAACTTGTGCATTGTAGATAACATTGCAAGACACTCCTTTAAAATCTGGCCATCATTTTTAATTTTTAACACAAAATGACAAACTTTGATGTTTATGGAAACTCACCCCATAGGAAATAGAAAAGTATTCTTGCAGATCTCGTTGCCTCCAATGAAATAAGTCGTTCGGGCACACTTTCTCTTTGTTGGGGTCTTCTTTGTTGATGTTACCATCTCCGAAGTTTGCACTGTGCGTCTGTTTGCCTCTAAATGTCCAATAATTCGCATGTCCTGCCACTCTTTTTCCGCAGCTAAAGAATCCAGCCGTATGTTGTACATAATGTCTGGAGAAAGCTTCTGGCTACAGGACTGTCTCCCATGCAGAGAGTTCTCTTTTCTCCTCGTGTAGCATTTACAGTCAAAGTTATTGTGGCTACAGGATTTTTTTGTATTTATAGAGTTCTATTTTTTCTATCGATATAGGCTCTGATATCTTACGGTACAACTCGTCTGACGCCAGTCCGATACATTCTTCCTCGTCTTTATCTTCGCTCAGTTGTAGATTAGGGATATTATTCAGTCTTATTATGCCGCTTTCATCGTCGCTCAGATCGTCTTCAGAGCAGTGTGTGCTTGTTCATAAGCATCCGGCTTGTCGAAGAAGTACTTCAAAACATTTTCGCCGTCCAGAGCACTGCATAATAATTAGCCACGCTTCCCTTGGAGGGCGGGGGCAATAACAAAAGAAACAAAAGCTGGCTTATCCAGTATGGAAATACACACAGGCAATGACACGCCCCTACTGCGTGCTAGAATCTCCGAAAAACAAGCCGATTTCAACCTCAAAATGTACGCTTTTAAATATACCAATACTGCTATCTCAAACACGGAGAGGCTTCTTTCGTGATCTCAACTAACAGATTCTGCAAAAAAAAAAACGAAAATCACCAATTTAAAAAAGAAACGCTTTTTTCTCATTTTGCTCGAAAGTTGTGCTGCCGACTTGTGTCACTGGTTTCCGTGACGGGTCACATATGGTATAGCCATTTGAGGCTTGGGGTAGCAGCAGGTGGCTGGAGGGGTCAGAGAGGTAGTGAAGAATAGTTTTGATGGAGGAGTCAGAGGCTTCCATGTCAGCAATGTCATTAGTAGAGATTTGATGCGGCTGTGAGGTGGGCATTGTGGTGGGTTGAGTTTGTTTGCTGTGGGTTATGGCTGCCACTTTAAGGGTGAGTGGGTGGGTTGGTTGGTGGAGACCATACTGTAACTCACCGTGTAGTGCACCTGCTTTGGCTAGGGCATCCGTTTGGTCGTTGAGGTCCTTGTCTGGGAAGGTTGCTTCGAGTGTCCTTTCACTTTCTTCTAGTACACGATCATATCATGTTCACTTGTGATTTATTCGCATGCCTGGAACAGGTGTTTGTGTTTAACTGGTTTGTTCTTTGCCGTCTTGAAATTGACAGCCTGGAAGATGGCATGTGAAGCCAAGTGTTACGCCCTTATTAGGGAGCAACAATGAAGGAGGAGAAAGCGTTTTCGGCGGTTACAATACTCTCTTTATTTTTTTACAGTCTCTATAACAAAGACTATCTCTCAAACTCTCGCAATATGCCGCAACGCCGATCAACATCACGGTCCTGCCCAGGGATCGATGTGATTGAAAGGAACACTCACGAGGACGCCCAATAGAAAACTCTTATCAATAGGCACACCTGTGCACCGGTGCACCCAATCCATCTGATTACCTCACAGCTCCGCAGCGCACATGTAGGGGGAGCACAAACACACACCAGACACGGCAGAGAAGATAATACAAAGTACAGCCATGACACCAAGTCTGGCATAGTTGGAGTCTGTGCAGCTGAGCAGTTCTCTGATGTTATGAGTCAATGCTATCTGCAGAGTTATGAGAATAGCCGCTATCTCAGCATATTGTGATGATTGTGGACCCAGCTTGAAGTGTTGTGGTGGGCAAGGTCGATCATTTAGCCAAAGAACACCAGCACCTGCCTTAAGGAGGTCCTTGTGGTTGTAGGAACATCCATCAACGTAGGCTGTGGGCATGCCTTGGCAGACATTCTCATCAAAATTCCTGTGGCAGGTAGGTGGCAGTAGTTGGGGTCTTTCTGCTTCTACGATCTCAGTCGGTGTGTCATCGGAGCAGTTTTTGGCTGCCAGGCCGTTACCCAGCATCAACTTGTGATTTTGAGCATATCGTGCTTCCATTTTGCGCCCCTGGAGGGCCATTAGCCATGTGGCTATACATGCATTTGTGACCACACCCTGTCGCGGATGCGCTGGCTGTTAAAAAATGTGACAGGCTGGAGACAGGTCTTGATGATCACTTTTTGTGCTCCGATGTAGTTGGAGAATATCTGGATGGCCCATACAGTAGAGAGCAGGGCTTTCTCACAGTCTGAGTATTTACACTCTGTGGGAAGAAGAGTCTTGCTGGCATATGTGACCAATCAGACACACAACTATTTGTTATGTTTGACAAATAATATCTAACGACCCCTTACCTAACCAAAGGGCCAACAATAGGGGTCTATGGACCCTTCCCCCGAAATGCAACTAACACCTCAAAAAGGGCAGAACAGGCCTCTAGTTCCCTGGCAACCAAAGACAAACCATCTGATAACACTTGTTTTATTGCTCCAAGTAGGCAGAGCATCTCGTACTCAAGTCTCTCTAAAACAGACATATGCCGCGTTTCCACCGATATTACCTGGAACATTTGTACCAGGAACTCCCCCCCCCCCCCCTCAGACCTGTTGCTTTTTGCGTTTCCACTGTGGTCTAAAGTACTGTGAAGATTAGACAAATAGTCTGGTGACGTACGTCTGCACGCATTTCTCAATACAAAGTGAGCAAATTTTGGACTTGCATCCTCGGTAGTTCGGACTTTGCGCATTCGACTCGGGAGTGTGATGTCCGCGACGACGCAAATCCAGTAATTATGCAAACAGCAGCATACTTGATAACATCAGTCAGCTTGCCTTGGGTACTGCAATTTTCCTCACAGTATATTTACAATAAAACGAAATAGGATATCAAATACCACTGCCTCCTTTCGTTTTCATTTAAACATACTGTAATAATAGCAGCAGAAATGTACTTAGTTCAGGGAAATGTGCAAATATACAGCCATTACAATGAAACGAAATATTATATCAATTTGTTTTTTATTTTCATTTTAACATATAGATAAATTGAATACAGACCAAAGATTACCTGTTAGATTTACCCAAAATGAATTATATTTTATGTTTAACCACTAAAGAGACATCAGAGCCAGTGGCACATATCAGAAGGTCTAGCCGAGGTGAGGCTGCTCTTGGCGGATAAATGAGCACTGAGCTCCCGCTGATCACGTGGAGCTGACCGTCTCTGAAATCGGCGAGAAACATTTTTAAATAGGTGCTGTCTTTATAAATAAACCACAGATTTGAGTTTTAAACAACTACATTCTCACCTGAAATACTTTTAATATTACATTTCATGACACAATAACAGTAATATTTAGAAAATGATCAGAATAAATGGTGGTTGAAATCACAATACTCAACCAATCAGCATGTTTAGCTACATTTTATTGCCACAGAAAGTTCCGGAACTTTGAAAAAGTACTACGTCGCCAGCAGGGACTTTCTGAGGGGCATTTTTTTACCCAGAACTTTATTTAGTTCCTGGTTCCTGCGGTGGAAACACACCGAGTACCAGGCCAAAGTCCCTAGTTCCTGGGTAAAGTTTCTGCGGTGGAAACGCGGCTATATACTGCTATAGGAAACGACTTCTTTCATTAATTTATAGACAAATTTTTCTATGACCTTCCTATCATGCATATCCCCAGGTCATTGCGTATGATTAATATCTTCTTGTATATGGTTTTTTGTATTGTATACTGTTTTATGCATGCTTATGATAGAACGACTCATTCATGTAATCTTACCTATACCGTGTTTAGTATCTATGAATTCATCTTCTGATGATCTAAACGAGAGTGTATATTATATGTTGGTACAAAGGCATATTATTGTTCTGAGAATCTTTAGTAGTTTGTGCATCAACACCTAATCAAGTTCCATATGCAAATTACCATGCTCTCACACAAAGGGTCATAAAACTCCCCAGTATTTCCAAGACCTTCAAGATACTTTGACTCAAAATGGTTCTTTCTCATCACCTAACTTCAGCCAACCAACTGGAGCCCCAAAGAGCATCAGAGCTCTCATCCAAACAGGTGAGATGTGCGAGTATGAGACTTAGTCTTATTAATTGATACATTAAGAATCATTTGCACCTTTTTACAAAGGTGCGTTTGAACTAAAAAACTGATGTTTCCTTCAGGCTGTAGATCTGCTGAAAATCATACCATTGCTTCATGTCTTTGTTTGTCCCGTAGCTACACAATGATTACAAAATTTGTCTAAAAAGGTTTTTATTTATTGAAAAAAAAAAAAATAGCCTTATTAAGCAAACTATTATTTTTAAGCTTTTTTTTCCTTCTGGGGCCTGAAACGGAGGAATTTGGGTCAATACTGCTAATTAAACAATATTTTGCTGAATATGTTTTTGTGCTGGCACCTTGGTTGGTTTAAGACTGTCATGGATAAATAAAGATGAATTTTGAATCATTCAAATCAAACGATCCGTTCAAAACCACTGAATCAATTAGAAACAAAATTCTTCTGCACAATCTGACTTTGCTGCAGCCTGGAATTGAACTGCTGGTTTCGTCTGGTCAGAGGAGAACTGGCCCCCCAACTGAGCCTGGTTTCTCCCAAGGTTTTTTTCTCCATTCTGTCACTGATGGAGTTTTGGTTCCTTGCTGCTGCTCTGGTTTGCTTAGTTGGGGACACTTCATTTACAGCGATATCGTTGACTTGATTGCAAATTATTGCACAGATTCTATTTAAACTGAACTGAGCTGCACGATGACATCACTGAATTCAATGATGAACTGCCTTTAACTGTCATTTTGCATTATTGACACACTGTTTTCCTAATTAATGTTGTTCAGTTGCTTTGACGCAACTTTTTTTGTTTAAAGCGCTATATAAATAAAGATGACTTGACTTGACAAAACAAGCGAATGGACCGTTGAATCACTGGCTCACATGATTCGTTCAAAAACAGATTAATTCAAGGAATGAAACACCGCATTTCTCTACACTGTTGTATAAAATTATTAGCATAGGCCTATTTATGTGCTAATATTCAGAAAAGTACATTGCTTGTGCAATAAATACAAAATCATACAAACTCATACATGGGTATTTTTTTCTTTCATTGCTTGAATTATAATGGCATTCTGACTGCATTCTAATGGGCTTCATCATGCAGTGAATGCTTCTGGACTCTCAAGATGGGTTTTTGTGTGTTTTTTGCAAAGTCAGTGACATACTCTACTATTGTCTCTCAGTCCCTCACAGTCACATACAGCACACTGACATTATGTCAGGGAAATGTCTTTTCATTCTAATCAAGGAAAAAATCATAACTTTTCTGTTGTCTTCCTTTTAAAGAACTTCAAAAGTTGCGCTTGAACCATTTTCCACTAAAAATTACGGAAACTTGCTTCAGCTTGTGAAAGCTTGTTACAGTACCGAGTTCTGATTGGCCAATCCTCATTATTTAGTTCGTGAATTATCATAAGTAGAGAAATTTAACATTTAATCTGCATGTTAAATTTTACATTTATACACAACATTATTAATATAAAGGGGATGGTTAGGGGGGATCGTGGTTTCACAGAGGGGTAGCTTTTTGTCATTTTTTGGGATGGTTAGGGGGGATCGTGGTTTCACAGAGGGGTAGCTTTTTGTCATTTTTTTATAAGTGTATTTTTATGATAGCAGTAACTGTAAATCAAATGTAAGCTGGGTAATGCACCCCTAATTAGCTCAAATGAGTTAAATGTGTGTTACTCTTATCAGTTAAAATGTAGTCTGTTTTCTGTTATTTATGATTTTTAATTTAGTGTTTTTTCAATGCTTTAAAGAGACATTTTAGACAGTAATGTTTTAATGTTCTACTAATAACCATAATCGGCACAGCTATCATAAAAACCCAGAAAAAGTCTGCATGGCTAGAAACTGCTGATCAACTGAAAGTGAAAAAAAAGAGTGACGTGACATATAGCCAAGTATGGTGACCCATACTCAGAATTGGTGTTCTGCATTTAACCCTTAATTTAACACACACACCGCAGTGAACACACACACCGTGAAGACACACCCGGAGCAGTGGGTATCATTTATGCTGCGGTGCCCGGGGAGCAGTTGGGGGTTCAGTGCCTTGATCAAGGGCACCTCAGTCGTGGTATCGCCGGCCCGAGACTCGAACCCACAACCTTAGAGATGTGGGGGCGTGTTAGAACGAGCTCTTTGGGTTTGACAGAAAGGTTCTTTAATTTTCTATTAGTTACCAGTGTTGGGGGTAACGAGTTACAAAGTAACGGATTACAGTAACTATATTACTTTTTTGGGTAACGAAGTAAAGTAACGCATTACACTAATAATATTGGTAACTACACTACTTTACTAGACTATAGGAATACGCTTTTCTGCGTTACACAAGCCGTGTTTGCCTGTGTGTAAAGTTCTGGGCCGAGTTTCCTGATAACGATTGATCTTAGCGCTTAAGAACGTTTTATACAAGTAATTTTACGATTGTTGGTTATTGTTTCACGTGCGTTTCCCAACAATGCACTTAAAGCAATTGCACATAGCTGTGCTTTAAGTGCTACTTAGGAGACACTATCCGTTTGTCAAGTGCTGAAATGTCACCTTAAAGAATGGCTCTTAACTGTAGTAAACGATAGTTTATTGACGTTAACCTAATGCTGCGTCCCAGAAAGACAACTTGGATATAATAACTATAATACAATACAATATTATGGGCCCTATCATACACCCGGCGCAATGCGACGCAAGGCGCAGCGCAAGTGTGTTTGCTAGTTTCAGTCCGGCGCCGTTCGCATTTTCCCGTCCAGCGCCACGTTGTTTAATTAGCAAATGCATTTGCGCCCATAGGTGTGCTGGTCTAAAAAAGAGGTAAAAATGGAAGACAGACTCTGATTGGTTTATCGCACGTTACGCCAAAAAAACACCTCATTAAGAGAATAGGGACAATCCGTTTAGACCATGCGCCCGGGCGCGCCAACCGTTTTTCCGCCGTTAAACTAGCAAAAGTGGATCTGGACACGCCCTGAGTGCACCTGCGCCGTTCGCTTTACACTTTGCGTTTAGATCGTTAAAATAGGGCCCTATATTATATTATATTATATTACAGATGGTAGACAACCAAAATGAGTAATGCCGCCGCGCGTACCACCGCCGCAGGGCCGCGGCGTTAACTGCAAATCAGTCGCGTGTTAAAATCATTCGCGAAACTACCGCCAGGTGGCGCAAAGGGACGGATTGTGAACGGAATGTAATTGTAAAATGAAAGGAAGACGTAAAACAACAATAACATTATAATCAGGGTGCGATTTGTGAAATAAACAGAGGGGGGGATGCTTTTGAAAAAATTTATGAAATGTTTTTAATACAACGGAAATTGTATTTAGTGTGATCTCAGTTTAATAAAAACATTGTAAGCCTACGTTAGGCCTATTAATTGTAATGTTTTAATGTCCACGGTTATTCAAACAACAAATTACATCGAGAAAGCGAGCAAAGAACACAACGGAGCTTTTTGAAACTCCGAATCAGTAAACCATTGCGTCGCAAAATGATTCAATGTTTCGATGCGCTTCAATCGGATCGCGTATCGCGAATCATTTGATTCAGATCTGGACGTCAGAGCGGGTTTGCATGATGTTTGCATGATGTATAAAAGTTATTCAGCAGAGGCAGGGATGCATAGACCAGAAGGGGGGAAATCCCCCCCCATCCCCCCCGGCAAATCGCACCCTGATTATAATATACATTATAACATCCTTAAAAGCCATTAAAAATAGGATAGTCTTAGGCTACAGTCTACTCATCATAAAATTAAAAATAAAACCTTTACACAAAGGCTCTTATGCATGCTATTGTTTTTTAAACAGTCATTATATATATATATATATATATTATATATATATATATATATATATATATATATATATATATATATATATATATATATACTGTATATATATATATATATATATACACACACACACATATATATATATACACACACACATATATATATATATATATATATATACGGATTAAAATGTTTTCATTTCGGTTCATTCTTGGTTTAAAAATAATAATAATAAAAATAATAATCTTCAGGTTCCATTTGCAGAGCGAAATGAGAACGGTCCAGCATTTACAAATAATTCTTATTAACTCTGTTATTATTCTTGATTTTCAAACTGCTAACACTTTGCATTTTTGAATTGTGCCTTTACTGTGTGACCAATAATTGTGAATTGTGACTTTGATCGCGCTGGTGCCTCACGCGCACATATTCATTGGAAACAGCAGCAGTTCACCGAGCCATGCGGCCCGAGCAGCGGGGCCATTTTGGCATAATATTTTGCTAATTATGATTTTTTTTTTCGTCGATACTGAAACACGTGTGAAATCCAAAGCCTATTTTACCTAATGAATAAGAGTTTAGCTTCAAATGGGCAACATGTTTGGATTTGTCCCGAATGAAAGAGATAAGCCCAACATAATGTATCGCTTTAAATTATTTTTAATTATTATTATTTTTGTTGTTGTTTATAAGCCTATATTATTATATAGCCTGCTGCAATTATATTTATCCATTAGAATTATATATTTGTAATTCTTGTTCTGTTCTGATATTTTTTTTTAAATTTAAAGGATTTGTTGTAAAGTGAAGGGAACTAAAAATGTCCTGTTGGTACATTAGCCTATAGCATTATTAGGCCTGCCGTTATTATTTCTGAATGTAATAAAATGCAACTCTCAATTTATTTTTTAGCGGGCTTTCGTGTATGTTTTTATCCAGCTTTATTTTTCCATTGCATCTAAAAATGACTTTGTGCATCACATTCACTTCTTGAACAAACAAATATAACTTCAGATCTCCCTTCTGCGATGCTCAGCTGTGGACGATTTCAAAATGTTTGATATAAAGGTTGCTGTCACATTTTATACAGGAATTGTTCATTTAAAAAAAAAAAAATCTAATTATATTGTTAGTTTTATGCTAACATGCAATCAAGTCTTCGGATACTATACAAGATACAAGTTCATTTAGGCTATTTAACATGCACTGTGACATTTTACCGTTTCAACTTATAAACTTCTTGAGATTTTAAAGTCAGTTTAATAGTATTGAAATTCAAGTTGAATCTCGAAAAAAAAAATTAAATGATTTCTATGAATTAATAAGTTAGCATGACTTTTTCATCATAGCATTTTTTACGAGCTGTATTCGTTTTCTGAAACCAAGCAACCACTTTTTAAATCTATGAATCGCTCGCATATCTCCTACAACCTACAAATAAGGGCTAATAGAGGTTCTTTCTTTAATTATTTATTTATTTATAATGTTTATTCTTGAAGAAAATAAGTATTTATTCTTTAATAAAATAAGGGATCCAAATATTTGTAATGTACAATAATATAGGCCTATATCTGCCTGCAGTTAAAAAGTTATATTTTTTTTTGATTCATCCATTTATGTTACAATTAGCCTATTCTAAAAATAAAAATAAATAATGTCATAAAAAATGTCATCGGCCTGAATAAAATTTTACCATTATAGAATTGGGGTAGTAATTTAGGAGGTTAAAATACAGTGAAATTACAAATGGCATGGGATTTTAAAGCATGACAACTGAAGGTCTTTGAAACATCTGATGCATTTTTTAAACAATGGCACTTAAAGTTTTCAACTAAAATAATACTATTTCAAACCATATAGCCTGTGAATAAATAAATAAAATGCATACTTTTCAGTGAAAGAACACTGAGAGTGTAGGTTGCTTCTGGTGTTTGGATTTGTACTTCAATATAATGAGCTCCAAGTTTAAGGATAGCCTACACTAGTTGTATTTTTTTATTTTTTTTTAACTCTCTATTTAACAGCATTAACTTACAATGAAATACGTCTTCCTTCAGGCAGACTGAATGTTTTCCTGCCTTGCTAAATGTTGGGTCAGTTTGCGCGAGTCCCGCGCGCTGTGAAGCGGGAGCAGCTTACGGAGGATTCCGCCTGGTCTTAAAGCCTTCCGCAAACGCCTACGTACACAAATAACAATGATTTTGGCAAAAATAATGATTAATTATCAATTGATAATTTGTTATTATTTTGGTCTAGTGAAAATAATAATATGGGCTGCGGGAAAATAATGAATAAAAAGAGAAGGGCTGCTGTGAGTGCAGGCATGTTTCAACCCAGTAACATGACAACACACCGTTCCTCACAGACCAAAAACAGACCGAATTCAGTTCGGCTGGAGGGGGCTGGGGTAGTTCTATATAACTTGTGGGGTCGAGATAAAGGTGTGAATCTCTTGCTCTTTCATATGGACAGTCTTATGAGGGTTTCAAACTTGCAGAACAGGTTTTAGGACAACTTTAAAGAAAGGTTTGATCACTTCAAATGTTGACTACTGTATAGCGCAATAAAGTTTATTAGTTATTATAACTTAATTTCAGAGGAAGTTGCCTTAAAAACAAATTTAAAGTTGGAATATAAAAAAAAAAAAACTGTGTTGCATTAGGGCCGGGGCGATAGGCCTATGGCCTAAAAAAAATCCCCGATTTTTTTCACAAAAAAATCCGATTTACAATTTAAATAGATCTTTTTTTTTTGCCTCCCTACTTAAAATCAATATTCAAATGACAAAGAAATTGTTCAAAAACAGTTTAATATAAAATTATATATTTTTTTTATACTAGCCCATCATGCCATCCACTCGGCGTTAAGAGCTGTTCCGATTAAAATTGGCAGCTCCGCAGTGAGTCAGTGTCATGGACGGAGGACAGACCAAGTGTAGGCCTAAATCAGTTTTCTAGTCTATATATTCATCTCGTTATGCCGCTGGTTTAGGTTATGTATTTTATTTTTATTTCTATATCAATTATTTGTAAATATAGCAGACACTGTCTAACCGTGTCTACACCGGACGGCCTTGTTCATATAGGGCGAAACATCTCTCTCACTCGGCAGTACAGTAGGCCTATGTGAGCGGAGTGGAGCAGCAACAATTTCCCTCCGCGCTCCGAGCATTTAATAATCACTAAGCTCCGCGTTCATACCAGAAACACTGCTCCGCCTTCACTCCGTGGCTAAAGTTGAAATGTTATGTTCATAATAGGTTATAAAATTAAAATTAAAAATAAATAAATAAAATTACAGGAAAGTTTCAAATGGGAATAAGGCTATTGTGTGCAAACTTTTTGTACCAAACGCCAAACTAATAAAATTGTCAGCATTAAAATGTATAATTGCTGCTTTCTGCTGTGCAAATTTTGTTTGTGATGAAAATAACAGTTTACATTTTCGTCAGTTATTTTATCTACAGATCAATGCATTTGTTACAGATTTCTGCTCATTGAAGTAGCCTACTGTAAGATTACATTTGTTTGAATGCATTATTGCGACAGCGATTACGTGTGAATGTGCTGTATCTGTTTAAATCATGCTTTAACCCGAAAATAATCAGTAAAAGGAAGACAAATTCCTTGAGAACTAGCCTGTAACATCCCGCTCGACTATTGCCGTCATTATAGTCTTCTGATTACATTACAGACCGTTCTGAAGGAAGAATTTATGCAAACGCGTATAAAATTCTTTGAGAACTTTAACAGAGATGTCTAGATGGTATTTAATAGGTCTGCTTCCCACGTAAGGTTTTTCTAGTTACTAGTCGTTCATTTGTCATTATTCAACTAATCGCAGATTTATATTAAATTTACAACTATAATCCAGCCTTAATATATTCCACGCTCAAGAACATGCATTAAGTTCGTCACAAAGCACAGGCAGAAGTAGCCTAATAATAAAAAGGAGACATTTTAATTATTTATTAATTATTTATTAATAAACAAATGTTTTCTTGTCGGCTGCACAGTGCTGACTCTCTCCACATGGACGCGCCTTTAAACAGAAATACAACCTTCACAGATTACATAATGCTTTCGTTTTGAATTGATTCGTTTAAAAGACATTTCAAGCTTTCTGTAGATGTATGTGAGACGCCACAATTTTCAGTTATTTCATTATTAGGAAAAAAATTACGTGATCGAGAGGGCGCCTCCCTGTCATGCATGCGCATTAATAATTTTTGCACAAACACTTGAATATAAATAATAATTCACAATTTGCATATGCATCACACAAAGTAAATTTTTTTACATGCAATTATCCAAAATAAAACCAAACAAGATTTGTAATGAGGATAAAATATGTAGACAAATAAGAATAAATGCTGCGTGCACTCAGCATCATGCAGAGCAAATCTTGCACTGATATTTTACGGAATATTTATACAAACCTGCATTTAAATGCGGCTGCAATTTATTTATTTATTTATTTATTTATTTTTACTTTACTTAAATTATATGAAAGCAAGTAAAGAAGACTCCATTTAAAATCACTGAAGTTGTCAATTAATGAAGCTCTTTTTTTTTTTTACATCGTGTGCACTTTGTTGATAAGTGAGGACGTTTTATTAATCCATCCATTCTTTAGAGTTGCAATGATTTAGTTAAATCGTGCAGGTTAATTTATTCGTTTCTTGTTTTAATTAGGCCTAAATAATGGGAGCGAAATGATACAGTGCCTTACGTTTTACTAAAATAAAGAAAATAATTTATAAAAACACGCAAGCTATAGCTCACAATAGGTTATCACTTTTAATGCTCCGATGCAAAGTAAACCACATTTTCTTTTTAATAATATAACACATAATTCATATTATATAAATAATACTGCACACTATTTAAATGTGTCTAATCTAAAATATGGTGTAGAGAAAATATAAGCACAGGCTCATAGGCTTGACATTTATCCTGCTTGAATTCGTTCTAAGAAACGCACATATCTTCATAAGGACTAAACTTTAATCTGTGAATATTAAATATTTTTTCTTTCATTTTCCCCCGACTGCAATCAAATATAACACTTCGGTGAGGCAAAGCTGACGTCTATTTGCGAAAATGTGCTTTGATGCGCTTGTTTGAAAACCTGTGATTAAAGCGCCACTCAGCGGTCAAAAGCTGCAAATGCACTTTGCAGACGCCGCGGCGGCGGTACGAACGGCGGTAGAAACGACGTTTTGGATGTCCACCTACTGTATATTATATTATATTATATTATATTATATTATATTATAGTGTATAATATTATACTTTACATAATAATATATAATGTACTTTTTATACAGTAGAGAGAGAGAGAAATTATTTCAGGGTCTAATACATACATAGCTGCTTTTCGTACTTCAGCAAGTCATTGACATATTTACATGCATTAAAATAAGGCTATTTTAAGAAAAAAAATTGAATAAATTAAGTTGTTTTTATGCATTTAAATAATTAGTCATGTTAAAACACAGAATTAGGTAACTAAAACATATGGTGAAGAAAAAATAAAACATTTCATAGGGCCCAAAACATGTAATTTTTGTTAATCTTTTAAGAAATTGTTGTGAAAATGTGTAAGTGTTATGATTTAATTAGACATGCTTTTTGATTAATACAATTAAATTGAACCATTAAAAAGGAGTTGAGAAAAAAATAAAACGGAAAAAAATGGAATCCAGAAAAATTAAAACAGAAAAATCGGAATTTGGAAAAAAATAAAACGGATTTCATAGGGCCCTAAAAAAGGAAAGTAAAGTAATAAGTAGTGAAGTTACTTTTCAAATGCAGTAACTAGTAAAGTAATCTCATTACAATTTACAGAAGTAACTAGTAACTAATTACATTTTTTGAGTAACTATCCCAATACTGTTAGTTACATTCAATTATAGTGCAATATAAAGTATTTTAATGCTGGTTTGCATGACTCAAAAAAAATAAAAAACAATAAATAAAAATAAAATAAAAAAGACTAGTTATTAAACAAAAGCAAAGTTTAGTATGTATAATAATGTAATTGTGTTTTGTAATGAAATAAAAAGGTATTTTGATACAAAATCTTGAAATATAAAAGTGCCACTTTATCATAATTGTCATACATTTTGCACCTATGAATTGGGCATAGAACTACAAAATGATTTTCAAATTCTCAATTTAATAAAGATTTAATGTGATTTTAAGAGGTTTGTTTATGTAAATGCTGCGTGACTGATTTTTTTTTTTAATGGGCGTGCACGCTGAATACTGGAGTCGCATTCAAACATATGGAGTAACCCGAGCGGTATGACTGCTGCCGCGGACGCCATATGCCCCAGGAGCCTCTGAAACAGTTTCAGTGGAACCGCTCTCTTGCCCTCGAATTGTCTCAGGCAATTCAGCAATGACTGCGCGCGCTCGTTTGTAAGCTGCGCGAACATGGCGACCGAGTCTATTTTCATACCCAGAAAAGAGATCCTCTGCACAGGGGAGAGCATCTTGAACGGGAGTCTGTGCAGAGCTCGGTTCAAAGCACGCAAGTCCAGGATTGGCCGTAACCCACCTGTCTTCTTGGGTACTATGAAGTAAGGGCTGTAACAGCCGGACTTCATGTCGGCTGGAGGGACCGGCTCTATCACGCCCTTTGCCAGCAGGGTCACGACCTCCGCGCGCATGACAGGGGCATCTTTGCCCACCATCGTCGCGCGGACACCCCGAAACCTGGGGGGACGCCGGGCGAACTGAATCGCGTAGCCGAGCCAGAGCGTCCGGAAGAGCCAGCGGGAAGGCCTGGGGAGCTCTAGCCAGGCTCCCAGAAACCGAACCAGCGGGGTCAAGGGGACTACAGGCATACCCCACGGTGGGGCAGCATGGTGGAGCAGACAGCCCCGGCATGGGAGGTATAGCGTCCCTTAGTGGGGGCGGAGTGCGGGCACTCGTCTGACTCCAAGCAGCAAAGAGGGCATGAGAAGGCGAAGCGTTCTCGAGCTGGCTTTGCATGGAAACTGGCAAGGGGAGAGGAGAACGAGAGCAGCGAGGAAGCACGTCGCCAACTGTCGTTTGTGGCCTCTTGGGACCCGGAGGTAGAGGAAACAGCTCTTTTAGTGAAGGTTTGGGTACCACCGGCCGCAGGGCCAGTGGTGGAACAAAATGAAAACGCGAAAAAAGGATTCTCCCCCGGCCCTCCTCCGGGGGAAGGAGTGGTCCTGCTACCATCTCCTGACGAGCTGATGTCTCCAACTCTGGGTCGCCCGTCTCAGTTGCTCGCGTTGCTCCTTATATACCCGCTCTGCGGGGTGGAGCTCGCGATGCAAATCCCGCCGACCAAGGTACTTTGTGTACCATTGGCTCGTTTTGTACCACTCGAAGGTGATTGGGCTCTCGGGCGAGATCCCATTCGTATTGTTTTATTATATGTATCTATATACATCTATCTTATTTGTATTTGGTGTAATGCAATGTGTTTATGCAATTTAAGGTTAAAAAAAAAACATCATTCTGAAAAGTGAGGTATACGCTGATTGGCCAGCTATCCAGTGCATTGTGATTGGCTGAATACCTCGTGTGACGGAAATCTTATGCCCCTTAACTGGGGTCGACAAATGCGGATACACGTTTTGTGGCATCTTCTCCTGATAACCCCGAAAAGTTAAAATCACACTTTCAGTTTTGATCGTACAGATAAGAGCAATACACCAATCAAATCTGTAAAGGGTCTACTTTTATTTGTATACACACATAATAACAACAAAACTTTGTGCATTTATAGAATAAAGAAAACAAACAGGGTGCACTGTCTGCCGCCTTGGTCAGCGTGATCTTCATTTAGAAATGCATCATTAAAATGAACTGTAACTCAGCAAATACTCAACAAAGAGACATGAGAGATATATCTATAGAAAGTTTGACATGTCTACTTTTAAACTAAGCCAGTTTTATAGAAAACAAATATTCTGTGATAAAGTAATCCATTTGAAAACACGTCTCCCTTCATTATAATGCGACCCACGCACTGAGCGCACTATTGATATTACAATAGACAACGTGAAGCGCGTGGTGTGTAACCGCTCACATCACAGCAAAAACAGCAGCGAGACTGTTCTTCAAGTTTTTTAAGTGGCTACAATTTCAGGAAGTGTATTTCTGTATTGTTCAAATAAAATTAACTCTCTCAGCTTATCCATTGTTGTACTATCTGCCACTGTACACCAACGATCAAACTGCACAGTCAGTCCTCTTACGAACTCAACATTTGTTTCATTCAACTTTCGCTGTAACGTATGAAAGTGTTGCCGATAACTCTCTGGCACACGCTCATTTATTTTCAACACCGCCGCCTTAATGGCTTCATAATTCTGGTTGTCAGCATCAGATAGCGTAGAATAGGCTTGTTGGGCTTTACCTGTTAAAACGCACTGAAGCAACATAGCGCGTTCAACATTACTCCATTTACACGCTACTGCGACTCGCTCAAACACGAGAAAAAAAATCTCCACCTCAGACTCATTAAACGGCGGTACCAAATGCAAATTATGTGCCACACTCAGTTTCGTCGAACCAATATCAAAATCTGCACCCACCGGCTTACCTTCGTGTAAATCTAGTCGACGCCTTTCAATCTCCAAACGCACCTTGTCACATTCCAAGCGGCGCTTCTCACACTCAGTATCACGTTGTATCATCAACAACTCTTTCTGCTGCTCAAATGAAAGAGTGCTTAAATCAGGCAATGTAAGAGTAGTCGGAATAGGTGTGCTTAAAGCAGTCAACCCAGCTCTGGCGGACGGCGAAAGAGCAGTCGCACCAAGAGTGCTTAAATCAGGCAATGCAGCTAAATCAGGCACCCTAGATTTTCTTCTCAATATTTTAAGATCACACAGCGCATTCTCAATAATTAATTTAATTCTGTCTTTTGACCTTTTTTGATTATAAGTTAGCTCGATTTTATAATGCGCAGCTAATTCTAATAATTGCTCTTTGGTCATTCCCTCTAACAATTCCTCCGACGGAGACTGAGAAAACGCTTCAATTACATCGGTGGCCATAATTACCATTAATCGGCTTACAAAACACTCGCTTGCCAAATTTTACATGCCCAAAAAAAAAAACAATTTTTTTTTTTTACTGACAAATCAGAATTTATTTAAAGAAACTAAACCAATTGCCGAGTCGCCCCCCATACCTCGGATGTGCTCCCGAGACAACTGCTCTAAGCCCCGAGCCAACCAAAAATAACAAACAAAAATAAAAAAAACTACGTGCCCCAAAGACACGTACTAAACCTACCCGGAAGGTTTGTTCTTTAAATGCTCCCAACAAATTATGTTATAGAACCTAACAAACTAATAGAGCATTCCAACTTTATCAATTTAAAAATAGGCGGATAATATACAAATGTATTCAATTAAAACATCCTACCTTTTATCCTCCTTCAAAGACAATTGTCTTTCAAACCAGAATTCGCACGAATCCATACCCAAATTTTATCCCGGACGAGCCCCCAATTGTTACGCCCTTATTAGGGAGCAACAATGAAGGAGGAAAAGCGGTTTCGGCGGTTACAATACTCTCTTTATTTTCAGTCTCCATAACAAAGACTATCTCTCAAAACTCTCGCAACGCCGATCAACATCACGGTCCTGGCCAGGGATCGATGTGACTGAAAGGAACGCTCCACAAGGAAGCCCAACAGGAACCTCTTATCAATAGGCACACCAGTGACCCGGCCGTTCAGCGGAACAGCGATGTGGCAAGGGGACGTAACGTCTCCGTTCCCTCCTTCAGGGAACGAGGGTTACATACGTAACCAAGACGTTCCCTTTCAGTCGGTCACGTTCGACGTTACGAATGGGGTCCCTTACAAAACGCCACATGGCTGTCTTCCAGTGACCCTTGTGAGTGATAGCACCCTGTCGTGAGGCCAGCACGAGTGAGGGCCTATAGCTCACACAGAATACACTGGGTAGCATATTCCAGCTGGACGTATGCTAGCAGGCTGCCTGCCCGTGGGAGGACTTAAAGAAGGCAGGTATCTACCAAGGTGGTGATACATAAGAACTCTGAGGTACCCAGCCCGCAGGTGGAAGTTTCAACGACAGAGCTGGCAAGGGGCTTGCCAAGGGAAAGACACATGCTGCAGAGAGACTTACTGTGGACATACACACGTGGGATTACCCAGAAAAGGGGAATCACATCACATGGAGGCACCTAGTCCCACACAGGGCTGACCAAAGGGCATGTACGCAAGTGTTGGACATCAACAGTGCTGGAGGAACCCAGGGTTCTGACTGAGGAACTCACCTGAGGGGAATAGCCCACGCCTCCAGTCCGCGGAGTGGAATGGCGCAGCAAGCGGATTGACACCGAGCAGGTCCTTACTGGCCCGAAGGGGCGAGTACCCGGGAGGACACGGGCTCTACACGGAGATTATAAAATCTCACGAATGTGTTAGGTGTCGCCCAGCCCGCAGCTCTACAGATGTCTGCTAGCAAGGCGCCATGCGCCAGCGCCCAGGAGGGAAGCTACGCTCCTAGTTGAGTGAGCTCTCACCCCTAGTGGGCATGGCAGGTCTTGAGCCTGATAAGCCAGGACAATAGTATCCACTATCCAGTGGGATAACCTCTGCTTGGAGACAGCCTTTCCCTTCTGCTGGCCTCCGTAACAGACAAAGAGCTGGTCTGAGGTCCTAAGGCACAGAGTTCTGTCCACGTAGGTGTGGAGCGCACGTACTGGACAGAGCAGCGCCAGGGCTGGGTCTGCCTTCTCCAGGGGCAGCGCTTGCAAGTTCACCACCTGATCCCTAAAAGGATTGGTGGGAACTTTGGGCACGTACCCAGGCCGGGGTCTCAAGATAACGTGAGAGTTAGCCGGCCCGAATTCCAGGCATGCTTCGTCAACTGAAAATGCCTGCAGGTCCCCGACCCTCTTCACCAAAGCCAAAGCCGTCAGGAGCGCAGTTTTCAAAGATAAAAACTTTAGCTCTACTGAGAGCAAGGGTTCGAGGGGAGCTCTCTGCAGTGCTGATAGAACCACTGCGAGGTCCCAAGAGGGGACTTGCTGAGGGCGAGGCGGATTGAGCCTCCTTGCTCCTCTCAGGAACCTGATGATCAGATCGTGCCTCCCAAGAGACTTACCTTCAACAGGGTCATGGTGAGCCGAAATGGTGGCAACATAGACCTTGAGGGTGGAAGGAGACAGCCTTCGTTCCAACCCCTCCTGAAGAAAGGAAAGCACTGACCCAATCGGACATTTACAGGGGTCCTCACGCCGTGAAGACACACCAAGTGACGAAGAGGTTCCATTTCAAAGCATAGGCGTGTTCTGGTGGACATGGCTCTAGCTGAAGTGATGGTAGCTACCACTTGTGGTGGCAAGGTACCTAAACCTTCCGTGACCCGTCCAGAACCCACACATGTAGGTTCCACAGATCGGGACGTGGGTGCCAGAGGGTGCCCCGTCTCTGAGAAAGAAGGTCCTTCCTCAGAGGAATTGGCCAGGGAGGGGCTGTTGCGAGGAGTTCGGGGAACCAGGTCCGGCCGGGCCAATAAGGCGCAACCACGAGGACCTGCTCCTCGTCCTCCCTGATCTTGCACAACGTCTGTGCAAGAAGGCTCACTGGGGGAAACGCATACTTGCGCAGGCCCAGCGGCCAGCTGTGTGCCAGGGCGTCCGTGCCGAGGGTGCCCTCGGTCAGGGAGTTAAAACAACTGGCAGTGGGAATTTTCTGGAGAGGCAAACAGGTCTACCTGAGCATCTCCGAAGTGTTCCCAAATCAGCTGAACTGACTGGGGGTGGAGTCTCCATTCCCCGGGGCGAGACTGCTGCCGTGAGAGCTCGTTGGCTGCACGATTGAGCCTGCCCGGAATGTGAATGGCACGAAGCGACCTCAGATGCTTGTGACTCCACAAGAGGAGATGGCGAGCGAGTTGCGACATGCGGTGGGAGCGTAGACCACCCTGACGGTTGATGTACGCTACGGTCGCAGTGTTGTCTGTACGGACCAGAACGTGCTTGTCCTTCAGCAGGGCCCTGAAGTGGTGCAGAGCAAGACGTACTGCTAGCAACTCGAGGCAATTGACGTGCCACTGAAGTCGGGGTCCTGTCCAGGAGCCCGATGCAGCATGCCCGTTGCACATGGCACCCCAGCCTGTGGCAGAGGCATCTGTTGACACAACAACATGTCTGGACACCGGTTCTAGGGGCACGCCGGCCCGTAGAAACGAGGGGTCCAACCACGGGGTGAAGCTTCGGCGGCAGGCCGATGAGGCGTCTTGTAGCGGAGCTTTAGCCTGTGAAATAGTGTCTAGTATGCACTCAGGGAGTCCCGTGGGTTCCCGTTGAGCGACCAAAGGTGCACAGCCCACAGCTCTGGGTGTGGGTGCCAAATTGTCCCGCCCGCCTGAGAAAGAGAAACACACGGCTTCAGCCAATATTGGAGGGGCTGCATGTGTAGCAGCCTGAGCTCCAGCACTGGCGATGCTGTTGCCATAAGGCCTAGCAGACTCTGGAACATTTTTAGGGGACGAGAAGCACCTATTTTGAAAGAGGACGCGAGTCGCTGTAGAGCCGCGGTGCGCTCCTTCACCATCATTGCCCTCATTGTCACCGAGTCGAGCACTGTTCCCCAAAACGGCATCCGTTGGCTGGGAGACAGCGAACTCTTGGCAAAATTCACCCTGAGCCCCAGGCATTCCAGGTGGCATTCCCTGCTCGGGTTCTGTAACTCAAGGCCTCCACCTCTGACTGAGCCAGAACCAGCCAGTCATCGAGGTAATTGCGAATGCGGATCCCCTTCTGCCTTAGAGGGGAGAGAGCCGCATCCATGCACTTTGTAAACGTGCAAGGAGCCAAAGACAGCCCGAAGGGGAGGACCCTGTACTGGTAAGCCACACCCTTGAAGGCAAATCTCAAGAACAGCCTGTGATGGGGGGTTATCTGGATGTGAAAATAAGTGTCTTTCAGATCCAGCGAAAAGAACCAATCCCCTGAGCGTATTTGCGAGGGGATTTTTTTCAGTGTGATCATTCTGAAGCGCCGTCTCATGAGGGCACGGTTTAGACGTCTTAGATCGAGGATGGGGTGCAGCCCGCCATCCTTCTTGGGAACTAGGAAGTACCGGCTGTAATGAGCTGGGAGAACGACTTCTATGGCTCCTTCCACCAGCAGATTTTCCACTTCGGCACACAGAACATGAGCATTCTCATTGTGTACTGAAGTGGAGACCACCCTGCAGAAGCGCGGGGGTCGTCATGCGAACTGTAGGGAGTAGCCGTGATTTATTATTCCCATAACCCAATCTGACACTCCGGGAATGGCTTGCCATTGTGTGGCCCGGACGGACAGGGGTTGAATTAGCTCAAGTGCTTGTCCGCTGCACGGGGACATAGCACTCATGAGTGATATGAGAGGAAAACTGCTCTTTTTGTGAAAGGGTGGGTTTTTTATATTGTGCGCTATCACAGCACTTTGCTGTCTGGGCGCTAGAATGGGCCAATCGTTCGCAGCAAATACAACTTCATCGACACCTGGAACTGGATGAGGTGGACGGCAGAACACACGGGGCAGAGACTTAGCCCCCTCCTCTTTCTTTGCCTGTAGATCAGGATGACGGCGGCGGTGCGGGGTCCAGCACTATCTTGGGCCGGGGTCCCTGGCACTTAGGAAACTTAAACCGTCTGGTGGCCGAGCGAGAACGGTGTCGAGACTCGGATTTCTCAGGCTGGGCAGCGGCGGCAGCAGCAGGCACTTGCTTTGGAGGCTGGCGAGTCGGCACTTGCTTGGGGCGACTGGCAGCAGCAGATGAAGAATGCTTCGGCAGGTAATGTCGCATCGCCTGGGACGACTTCTGTGCCTCAGTGAAGCGTTCGGTGAACCCTTCCACCGCTGGTCCAAAGTGGCTGCTGGGGGAGATTGGCGCGTCCAACAGGACTTTGTCAGCGTCCTTGATCTCTGTCAGGTTTAGCTAAATTGACACTCCAGGACGACCAGGCTAGCCATCGAGCGCCCTATGGCCTGGGCAGTGCACGTAGTGCCAAGTCTGTCGCGCTTCTCAGCTCCCTGAGCGTTGCTGTGCCCGTCATCAGCGTGCAGAAGGGCTCTGCATGAGCTGCAATGACGAGCCGGCGTTTGAAACAACGCTGGAAAAAAAGGCTCTTTTAGAGAAATTTGCTCTTTCTCTCTCTCTCGCTGGATGGCGGCAGGGGAAGCAGACGTTTTACTACAAAAACCATGGTTTATAATGAGGTGCTATGGCTTTACTACAAAAAAAAAAAAAAAAAAAAAAAACATGGTTTATAATGAGGTGCTATAATAATAAATAATAATGAATTTTTTTAAAAAATCTCAAAGTGCTACAGAAAGGCAAAATAAAAAAAGGCAATTTAAACTAAACAATGATTTTAACATTAAAGGTTTAAAAGACATTTAAACATTAAAAGACTTTTTAAAAAGGTATGTTTTAAGACCCTTTTTAAAAATATCAGTTCTTTGTGGTGCCCTCAGATGTTCAGGGAGGGCATTCCACAGGATAGGAGCGGCGGCACAGAAAGCTCTGTCACCAATGGTGCGAGCCTTAGTCCTTGGGGTAAGGAGCCGATAAGTGTTTGTGGAGTGAAGGGAACGTGCGGGGATCTGTGGTTTAAGTAGTTCTTGAAGGTAACTGGGGGCATTTCCATGGATACAGTGATGTGTGAGGAGGGAAACTTTGTACTCAATCCAGGCTGGAATTGGAAGCCAATGTAGGGATTGAAGGATTGGTGTGATGTGTTCATATTTGCGAACTCTCATCAGGATCCGAGCTGCAGTGATCTGAATGTGCTGAAGTTTCTGAATGCTCTTGGCAGGCAGAGACAAAGGTATGGACAAGTTTCTCAGCATCACGTAAAGTTAATGTGGGACGGAGTCTGGCAATGTTTCTGAGGTGATGAAATGATGTCTTGCAAAGTTGCTTAATGTGAGACTCAAAGGTTAAATGAGGATCAAGCCTGACACCAAGATTTGTAACTGATGATGATAGTGGAATGACCTGGCCAGAAAAAGTAATGCAGGTTATGGTAGATGTTCTGATCTGATGTGGAGAACTAATGAGGATTGCTTCTGTTTTTGAACTGTTCAGCTGAACAGTGGTGCTATGGCAAAATTATGATTCATCCATGTGCTTATTTCCTCTAGACAGGCAGTGATTATGGATAAAGTTGATGGTGATGAGTGATTATCCATTTTTATATACAGTTGTGTGTCATCAGCATAACAGTGAAATGAAATTCCTAGACGCCGGATGACTTTTCCAAGAGGAAGCATGTAGAGAGTAAATAAAATGGGTCCAAGAATTGAACCATGTGGAACCCCACACCCAACAACATGCGTACAGGACCTTGAATTTCCCATGGCCACAAATTCAGACCTGTCTGTGAGGTATGACTCAAACCAGCGCAAGACATTATTATTAAGTCCAATGGAGTGATGCAGCCAGTTAAGAAGGATGTTATGATCAATGGTATCAAATGCTGCTGAGAGATCCAGGAGGATAAGGAGTGATGGTGAGCCAGCGTCAGCTGTCATCAGCAGATCATTTGTGACTCTCACTAAGGCTGTTTCTGTGCTATGGGTGGAGCGGAAGCCAGACTGAAACTTTTCATAGATATTATTGTATTTGAGGTGGTCCTGAAGGTAACTAGCAACTACTTTTTCTAGAACCTTTGCAGTTAGAACAGATGATGGGGAGTGCACAGCAAGAGATGAAAGAATTTTGGCTATTTTTGTCCTAAAAAAAAGCCATAAATTCATAACAATCTTCTTCTGAAGCTCCTGTGAGCGGAGCAGTTTGTGGTTTGAGAAGAATGATTTATGGTGGAGAACAACTGTTTGGAATTTCCATGACTATTTTGAATGATGCGTGAATAATGCTCTGACCGTGCAGCTTTGACGAACTTTGAGTAAGATTTTTGGTGATCCCGATAACCCAGCTTGTGAACGGTAAGTCCAGATGCTTTGTACTGCCGCTCCATGGCACGTCCAGCTGCCTTCATTTTCTGCAGGTCACTTGTGAACCAGGGAGCTGAGCATGAGAACGAAATTGTTCTAACTTTAATGGGTGCATAATGATCCAAGATGTTGCTCAGAGTGTCATTGTAAAATCCCACGGATTCAGTGACCGATGATATATTTGCAAATTGTTGATTTTGAAGGCTTAAAGTCAGGTTTTCTGTGTTTATATTTTTTAGGTTTCTAAAACGCATTACACGCTTTGGTTTGGTATAGGAACACAGAAAAGGCAGCTCCATGGAAATGACCTTATGGTCAGATATGCCCAGATCATACACAGTCGGTGGACCTAGAGAGGCAGATTCAGTAATCACCAAGTCGAGAGTGTTCCCCTTAATATGTGTAGGGACATCGACATGTTGTCTGAGGTTTAGGGCATTCCAGTAACTGCAGAAATTCTGAGGCAAAGTGACAAGTGGGGTTGTTGACATGTATATTAAAATCTCCAAGTATTAATATATTTGATGAAGTTGTACAAAAAGTTAAAAGAAAATTGTATAACTCTGAGATGAAACCTGTGTTTGTTTTGGGAGGTCTGTAAATTAGTAATACTGTCATTGGGAAGGGGGGCTTACAACTAAATGCCAGACATTCAAAGGAAGACAGCTCAAGGATGGTCAAAGGGGACAGCTCTAGATAACTGTGGTAGATAACAGCTAGGCCGCCTCCCCGTCCAGTACACCGTGCTTTTTGGAGGTAACAATAGCCAGGAGGACAGGTCTCATTTAGGACAGAATAAACATCTGGTTGTTGCCAGGATTCTGTGAGACACATTATGTCCAGTTTTTCTTCCTGAATATGATCAAGTATAAAGCATGATTTGTTTGTGAGGGATTGTGTATTAAACAGTTCAGTTTTGATGTTGGATGAGGCAGTAAACTTTTGTACTGGCCGAAGTACAGTAAGATCCACCCCGCGTTTCCTATCTAGCCCTGTGTGAGGTGCTGTGCTATGGTTTTACTAGACAGAATCAGAAGCTTTATTGGCAAGTATGCTTACGCATACAAGGAATTTGTTTTAGTGACATAAGCTTCCAGTACACAGAGACAAACAACCAACACACAAAAAAAAAAAAAAAAAAAAAAAAAAATCCAAATAAATAAATTGTTTGAACAGATGCAGATATGTTCTTGGATGGAGGGATAACAAATAAATATAAGAATATTGCACATTTTTATTGCATAAGTGGGAAACATTTAACTATTCATGAGGTAGATTGCCTGGGGGAAGAAACTGTTCCTGTGCCTGACTGTCCTGGTATTTGCGGCTCTGAAGCGCCGGCCAGATGGCAAAAGTTCAAAAAGGGGGTAACTTGGATGAGAGGGAGGAAAAGGAAAAGTGAGGAAAAGGGAAAAGGGCTCAGAAAATCACTCTGGATGTATACAGTTCTTGAAGGGTGGGCAGGGGAGCACCAATAATCCTTTCAGCAGTCCGAACTGTTCTCTGTAGTCTTCTGATGTCTGATTTTGTAGCTGAACCAAACCAGACAGTTATTGAAGTACACAGGACAGACTCAATGACGGCTGAGTAGAACTGTTTCAGCAGCTCCTGGTGGCAGGTTAAACTTCCTCAGTTGGCGAAGGAAGTACAAACCTTTGTTGGGCCCTTTTTAACAATGGAGTCAATGTGATTTGTCCCACTTCAGGTCCTGAGAGATGGTGGTTCCCAGGAATCTGAATGACTCCACTGCAGCCACAGTGCTGTTCATGATGGTGAGTGGGGGAGTGCAGGGGGTTTTCTACAATATCTACAACAAAAAAACATGGTTTATAATGAGGTGCTATGGTTAACTACAAAAAAAACATGGTTTATAATGAGGTTATGTTTTTTTTACAAAAAAACATGGTTTATAATGAGGTGATATGGTTTTACTACAAAAACCATGGTTTATAATGAGGTGCTATGGTTTTACTACAAAAAAAAACATGGTTTATAGTGTAGTTACAGTAGGTAGACAACCAAAATGGGTAATACCGCTGCGCGTACCGCCGCCGCAGGGCCGCGGCGTTTACTACAAAAAAACATTAACTGCAAGTCAGTCGCGTGTTTAAATCATTGTGGAGAATAGGGACGGAGTTGCGAAATGGGTGTGATTGTGAAATGAATGTAATTGTAAAATGAATGGAATTATAATAGCAATTAATAACATCCTTAAAGGATAGTCTTTAGGCTACAGTCTACTCATCAAAAATTTAAAGAAAGACCTTTACACAAAGGCTCGTATGCATACTATTGTTATTAAATAGTCATTACATATATAGGCATATATATATACATATATATATAAAAAAAAAAAACATGCAGCAAACGAAAATAGGAGATTAATTGGTTAAAATGTGTTACGCCTATTGAGGGTTAACAAATTTACATTATATACTTAGGAACAGAGTATGGGCCTAATCTAGGCTATGTTATTAACTATTTACAAGTTTCGTGTATGTTTTTATCCAGCTTTATTTTTCCATTGCATCTGAAAATGACTTTGTGCATCACACACTTTGCGCGCTCAATCTGCCTCTCGCGTTGCTCAGCTGTGGGCGATTTCAAAATGTTTGATATAAAGGTTGCTGTCACATTTTATACAGGAATTGTTAATTAAAAAAAAAAAAAAAGTCAAAATATATTGTTAGTTTTATGCTAACATGCAATCAAGGTCTTCGGATACTATATAAGATACAAGTTCATTTAGGTTAACATGCACTGTGACATTTTACTGTTTCAACTTATAATCTCCTTGAGATTTTAAAGTCAGTTTAATAGTATTGAAATTCAAGTTGAATTGCGCGCTGTGAAGCGGGAGCAGCTGACGGAGGATTCCGCTTGGTCTTAAAGCCTTCCTCAAACCCCTATGTTTACAAATAACAATGATTTTCACAAAAATAATGATTAATTATCAATTGATAATTTGTTATTGTTGGTCTAGTGAAAATAATAATATGGGTTGCGAGAAAATAATGAATAAAAAGAAAAAACGGCTGCTGTGAGTGGGCAGGCATGTTTTCAACCCAGTAACATGACAACACAGCATTCCTCGCAGCCAAAAACAGACCAAGTTCAGTTCAGCTGGAGGGGGGTTGGGGTTTTTGGGTATGAATTCGTATAGCTTGTGGGGTTAAGATAAAGGTGTGAATTTCTTGCTCTTTTCATATGGACAGTGTCCTATGAGGGTTTTCAAAACTTGCAGAACAGGTTTAGGACATATTTGGTTTTAGAACAACTTTAAAAGAAAGGTTTGATCCACTTCAAATGTTGACTAACCGCGCAAAAAAAGTTTATATTAGTTATATAACTTAATTTCAGAGGAAGTTGCCTTAACTCAAAAAAAAAAAAAAAAAAAAAAAGGATGCAAACTGTTGCATTAGGGGGCTGGGCGATAGGCCTATGGCCCTAAAAAAAACATCCTCTAGTTACTAGTCACTTCATTCTGTCATTATTCGTTTTGCATTATTTCAACTAATCGCAGGTTTATATTAACATTTAACATCTATCATTCTATAAGAGCCACATACATTGAAGTGTGGCACACAGCACAGGCAGGAAAACGCTAATAATTGTGAAAAGGAACATTTTAATTATTATTATTAAAAATGTTTTCTTGTCGGCTGCAGATGAAAATTCACAGTGTGACTATCTCCACCATGGACGCTGCTTTAAAGAAAATGCAACATTCACAGATTAAATTATCCCACAAATAAAACGAACAAGATTGGGAAAGGAAGAATAAAATTGTAGCAAAATAAAGAATACATGCTGCAGTGCACTCAGCATCATGCGCGCGAACAAATCTTGCCCTGATATTACGGAATGATTATACAACCAGGCATTTAAATGCGGCTGCAATTATATTTTTTCTTGTTGATATATTTTTGTACTTGTACTTAAATTACATGAAAGCAAGGAGGAAAGAGACTGAATGTTGTCCAATTAAGGAAGCTCTTGGTACCACGTGTGCATTTCGTTGATTATAATGAGGAGAATTGAGTTTAACATGAGGACGTTTTATTAATCAGTCCAATTCTTTAGAGTTTCAATGATTAAGCTAAATCGGTGCAGGTTTAATTTATTCGTTTCTTGTTTTAATTAGGCCTAAATAATGGGAAGCAAAAATTATACCGTGCCTCACGTTTTACTAAAAAAAAGAAAATAATTTAATAAAACACGCAAGCCTAGCTCACAATAGGCTACCACTTTTTAATGCTTCGTTTTGCAAAGTAAACCACAATTTTCTTTTGAATAATATAACACCATCTATTTAAATGTGTCAAATGTAAAATATGGTGTAGAGAAAATATAAGCATAGGCTCATAGGCTAGGACAGGTTTATCCTGCTGGAATTCGTTCTAAGAAATGCACAAATCTTCATAAGGAGTAAACTTTTTATCTGTGAATATTAAATATTTTTAACTAGCCTACAGTGTTTTTTCTTTCATTTCCCCGACTGCAGTCAAATATAAGACATCGGTGAGGCAAAGCTGACGTTCTATTTGTGAAAATGTGCTTTGATGCGCTTGTTTGAAAACTTGTGATTTTATAGCGCCACTCAGCGGTCAAAAGCTGCAAATGCACTTTGCATATGCGGCGGCGGAGGGTACGTGTCCATGTGGAGAGGAGAGAGTAAACCACCATTTTTGGATGGCCACTACAGTCACTGTACTATGGTTTACTGCCAAAACCATGGTTTATAATGTAGTTACTATGTTTTTTCTACAAAAACCATGGTTTGTTATAATGAGTTGCTATGGTTTTACTACAAAAAAAAAAACATGGTTTATAATGAGGTGCTATGATTTTACTACAAAAACATGGTTTATAATGTAGTTACTATGGTTTTTCTACACAAAAACATGGTTTATAATGAGGTGCTATGGTTTACTACAACAAAAAAAACATGGGTTTATAATGAGGTGCATGGTTTTACTACAAAAAAAACAGGGTTTGTAATGTGTTACTATGGTTATCTACAAAAACCATGGTTTTGTAATGTCGTTGCTATGGTTTTTATTAAACAAAACCACGGTTTATAATGTCGTGCTTGGTTTTACTCAAAAAAAAAAAAAACATGGTTTATAATGACGGTGCTCCGAGGAATGGACCTCTGGGATTCTTGAGCAGTATATCGGTGCCTACTGAAGCGGTAGGATGCGGGGGCAACCGATCTAACTGTTTTAGAGACCCCCGAAGGGGTAGCGAGCCTCTCAGCTCCGCTACACTCACGGCGGAAGAAACTGAGAGCAGCGCTCGCTGGAAGCCGCTGCGCCCTGGAGCTCTGGCAGGGTTAAGCAGGCACCGACGCATACCGAGGGCACTGGGGCGAGCGGGCACATGTAATGTGGAGTTACCCCACTTTTACCCAGTAGGGAGCCCTATGAAGTCCTGATCACTCATGTCATCAGACGGTCTCTTGGTGGCGTGGAGGAGAGACAGGGTCCGCCGATAATTCAGTGTTGTCGTTGGACTTGAATCTCCTCTCCCTAATCGATGGTCTTCAGGATCGGCTTGGTATGACTGTAACACAGCCATTCATTTGTTGAGACATGACCAGCCTGAACCTGCTGGCCGCATTACCCTTGCCCACCAAAGCCGAAGTGTTCGGAGTGGCTTGAAAGGCATCACCAGGCCTTAGAGATGATGCACCCCCGGGGGACAGATAGCTTGGCAAGCGTTGTTCCAACCCATGGCATCGCTCTAACCTGCGCTCCCCAGCCCCCTGCATTGCCTAGTAGTTGGAATAGGGATGAAGAGGCAGGCTGAAAATGGCCGATTCCACGATCGTTAATTCACATGCAGATGTGAAAAAAGGGTAGGGTCTGCTTGGAGGTGGTTGCTCGCAGGAAAGCGTTTCTAGCTTGCTATTACTGCGGTCAGATGTTTTTTGGTGGGCCAGTCAATGTTAAGGCTTGGCCACCACGCGAGTAAACCACCTTTAAAGCCTCCTCAAATTGGGTGATTTGAGGACAGGCGGATTCTTCTTCTACACTCTCCCCATTACCCTCCTCGGAGGAAGATAGGCAGTGTGTCGATCCCTCTCCCAGGGGGAAAGAGAAAACTGAGGAGTGGCTTCCATCCCAGGGATTGGGCGGAGCCCCGATCTGGCCGATGAGGAAGGAGATAGGGACTCGCCCGTCTCCTATTCCCTCTGTCAGATACTGCGAACCCCAAAAAAATGCAGCTTGCCTCCGCAGAACGGGGGTCAGAACCCGCGGGGAACACGGGTCTTCGAAGAAGAGACCATCCTCGAAAGAGAGGCCTTCCGGAGCGAAGCGTCCAGGAACGTCTGCACGTCTTAACGTCTGAATGTCTACACGTCTGCCCGCCTAATTTTCCTTAATCAACTAATTAACTCTAAACACCTGCAAAAGATTCCTGAGGCTTTTAAAAACTCCCAGCCTTGTTCAATTACTCAACGACCGCATCCATGGGTAAGAGGTTAACCCATAATGCCATTATTGGGACACCCTCAAGCGGGAGGGTAAGACACGAAAGAAATATTCTGAACGAATAGGCTGTTCCCAGAGTGCTGTATCAAGGCACCTCAGTGGGAAGTCTGTGGGAAGGAAAAAGTGTGGCAAAAAACGCTGCACACGAGAAGATGTGACCGGACCCTGAGGAAGATTGTGGAGAAAGGACACGCGCTTCCATACCTTGGGGGACGTGCGGAAGCAGTGGACTGAGTCTTGGAGTAGAAACATCCAGCCACCGTGCACAGGCGTGTGCTTTTGAACCATAGACAGCGGCACTAAGCGCCTGCCCCTGGGCTACAGAGAAGCAGCACTGGACCTGGTTGCTCAGTGGTCCAAAGTACTGGTTTTTTTCGGATGAAAGCAAAATTTTGCATGTCATTCGGAAATCAAGGTGCCAGATTCTGGAGGCAGACTGGGGAGAAGGAAATGCCAAAATGCCTGAAGTTCCAGTGTCAGTACCCCACAGTCATCAGTGATGGTCTGGGGTGCCATGTCAGCTGCTGGTGTTGGTCCACTGTGTTTTAGTCAAGGGCAGGGTCAATGCAGCTAGCTATCAGGAGATTTTGGAAGCACTTCAATGCTTCCATCTGCTGAAAAGCTTTATGGAGATGAAAGTTTCGTTTTTTCAGCTTTTTTTCTTAAGGCGCTATTGAACATCCTGGGCCTCCATCAACACCTCTCAGCAGTGCCACCAGGCGGATTGCCTCCATGCCACGCCGCATTGAAGCAGTCATTTCTGCAAAAGGATTCCCGACCAAGTATTGAGTGCATACTGAACATAATTATTTTGAAGGTTGACTTTTTTTTGTATTAAAAACAATTTTCTTTTATTGGTCGGATGAAATATGCGAATTTTTTGAGATAGGAATTTTGGGTTTTTCATGAGCTGTATGCCAAAAATCATCAGTAGTATTAAACATAAAAGACTGAAATATTTCAGGTTGGTGTGCAATGAATCTAAAATATGCTGAAAGTTTTTAATTTTTATCATTACATTATGGAAAATGATGAAATTGAAAATGAACTTTTTCACAATATGCTAATTTTTTTGAGAAGGACCTGTATTATTTTGTGTTTTTGAAAGAATAGGTTGAAACATCAACCATAATCTCAATAGAACAGGCCTTGGTTGCCATCTACTGGCAATTTTATATTGATATTTAGTAGTATAAAGATTTATTTAGCCTCATTTCATTTCGGCATTTACAACTCGGTTTTAAATGAGCTTGCTAGAAGTTCATAGAATGATTTTTTATAACATAGAAATTCAGAATGTAATTAAGTAATGCATCCACTCTACTAGCTTTTTTAAAAATTATTATTGAGGCCTATATAGCCTATTTCCTATTCCCATGCAGGCTTCGTGCATAATTGATATTTCAAAATAACATTCAAAGCTTTTTACTGTTGAGATTAGTTTTTTTTTTTTTATGTATCCAAACCTAAATAGTATTTTCTTAATATTCCTTCGCGGGGTGTTCAAAAACGTAGGCCTATGTAGCCTATAGCTATATAATGTGATTGTCTCTGCTGAAAATTACTTTATCTAATTTATAATAGCTTAAATTACTGTTTTGAACAGTGTCTCAAATAAGACAAGTCCATTCAATTCAATTAAATTCAAATTTAGTTGTAGGCTACTTATTTTTTCTATTTGTATATTGTTTTTAAGAATATTTATTGTGTATGAGCAGTTTTAAAGATAATTATTGTGTATTGGAATCTTTGGTGAAAATGAAAGAGAATTGCACTCTGTGGTAACAAAAAAGAAAAACAAAGAACCAGAATCTACGAGCGCTATTTTTAAATTAGCCAAGGCACGTTACGTATTGCGTTCAGACAGGCAGATGTGCAGACGGGCAAACGTTCAGATGTTCAGACGTTTAGACGTTCAGACTTTCAGACGGGCAGACGTTCAGACGTTCAGATGGGCAGACATTCAGACGGGCAGACGTTCAGATGGGCAGACGTTTCAGACGTGCAGACGTTCAGACGGGCAGACGGGCAGACGTTCAGACGTTCAGACGTTCAGACGTTCAGACGGGCAGACGTTCAGATGGGCAGAAGTTCAGACAGGCAGACATTCAGACGTGCAGACGTTCAGACAGGCAGATGTGCAGACGTTCAGATGGGGCAACGTTCAGGACGTTCAGGACGTTCACCTGCAGACGTTCAGAACGTTTCAGACGGGCAGACGTTAACACGTCTTTTAGCTTGGTTAGGAAGAAATGACACAAAGCGAGCGCCATATTCAGTGAGACGAGTGCATGTTACAACGTCATATTAAAGAGCCCGACGGAAAACTCCATAATCTAGCACCCTCTCAGCACCTCCGTTCAAAATTTTCTGGCAACACCCCCTGTACCTTGATATATTTTTGAAAAGCAAAAATGACGTTTTCCAACTCTAAACCCAGTCCCCTAGTAATATTAGGTCATTAAATAAAAAACTAGCAAAATGAGTTTGAGCGGTTGTCCCCACCTCTTTTTAAAGCAAGTTACGCCACTGCTCCTGAATATGTTATTCATCTCTTGATTTTAAGTGTAAACTTGTTCATCTCCCACAACACAAAACTGTCTGAAATCTCCTTTATTTTCTTCTTTTTCTTATTGAAAATCTCATGTTTGATCTCAGAGGGATTATAAATAACAAAAACACACAATGCAATTTTTAATGGCATTATGATTATATGAATTTTATGATAATTCAAAGATATTTAATCATTTTTTCCTGTGTATAGAATCTCATTGATGTACGGCATCCCATTATAGTTATGGTTTCTGTTTTTTTTTTTTTGTCGTTATGATTGTTCATTGTTAAAGATACTGCCATCTTTCCCTGAGCTTGTATGCAATTATAAGTTCTGCAGTAATAATAATAATAAAAAATAAGATTGGACAAACACCTTATAGCATCAGAAACATGACAACCCTGTGACACACATGCAGGGGCATTTCTAGACACAGGAATATTTTTTAATTCAAAGAAAGTGTCCGCTTTGACACAAATACAGTGCATGTATTGTCATGTCGGTATAATTAATTCTGTATCTCAGTAAATACAGTCAAATGCTGAGCAATCATTTATAAAAGATTTCATACTACACTGTAAAACCTGACAAAGTCACAGTAACTCAAACGGTTTGAGTAAACAGATATCCTTAAAAACCTGAGAAGTTAGGTTTACCTCAAACCGTTTGAGGAAACCGATTGCCTTAAACCATTTTAAGTTTTAAAACTAATAGTTGTGGAGTACTCTGAACTTAATTCAGTTGAGTTCACTGAAAGAAGATATAGATTGCAATTAAGTAATTAAGTGATTAATTGAGTGATAATTGTGAATTAGTGATGAACACCTGCGTGTTAACAAACAGAATTACTGGAGAAAAGAGAGAAAGGAACTACAACTGACTTCAGACAGCCTCACTAAAACCTGACAAGTTGTGTTAACTCAAACCGTTTGAGGAAACCGATTGCCTTAAACCATTTAAGTTTTAAAACTAATAGTTGTGAGTACTCTGAACTTAATTCAGTTGAGTTCACTGAAAGAAGATATAGATTGCAATTAAGTAAATTAAGTGATTAATTGAGTGATAATTGTGAATTAGTGATGAACACCTGCTGTGTAACAAACAGAATTACTGAAGAAAAGAAAAACAAGAACTACTACTACTGACTTTAGACACAGCCTTAGATAAAATAAACTGAAATAAAATACATTAAATCTCTCAAGATCTGATTAAACAACCCCACAAACAGCATCAGCCAGCTCCACTTATTAATAACCAGACTGACTTTATTTCTGTCAGACGTCTACAGAAGATCTTATTGAGAATTAACTAAGGTTTAGATGTTGATTTATGTTTTCATTTAAAGTAACCATGTTAGAGATCAGTGTTTGCTTTAGTTGGGCTCTTGACCCTTGATTTCTGTCTTAGTTTTTTCTTTGGCTGTTGTAACCATTTGTTGTAACTCAAAAGCCCAGAGAAAATATCATCAGGTGTTATTCACACACTCACACTCTTAGAAGCTGCTTTTATCCAAAGCAACTTACAGTGCATTCAGGTTAGCATTTTATTTTTATTTTACTTGTACCTAGATGTTGGTTGTTATACTGTATATTGGTGATGACAATCATTGATTATTGAACTGTTTGGAGTCTAATCTCTGATGAAATAGGTGTTGTGTAATCAGTTTGATTGATTACAGTAAAAAGTGATTCTAAGAGCCAGTGGTTCTGTGGTAATCAGTTAATATAAAGAACTTTCCAAACAGTTTTGGTCTTCTATGGTGTCCAATTAGTCACACACAGACATCAATAATCAGCATATGAACCTCAACAATGGTAACCATTTCGAATAGCAATTTTTATAATTTCGAATAGCAAAGAGCATGCTGGGAGCCATGGATGAGTTTTGTACTACAATAGTACCCCAGCATGCATTGCAGCATGTTTTTTTTTTTTTTTTTTTTTCGTCGTAACCATTGTTGAGGTTCATATGCTGATTATTGATGTCTGTGTGTGACTAATTGACACCATAGAAGACCAAACTGTTTGGAAAGTCCTTTATATTAACTGATTATGAAAGAACCACTGACTTTTTTAATGACTTTCATTATAATCAACTGAACTAACTATAAAACACCTATTTACTCAGATTTTTAACTCTGAACAGCTCCATAATTGATGATTATCATCACCAATATGCTGTATAACAACCAATACCTGATCATATTTTTTCTGGGCTTTATGAGTTATAACAAACATGTTTCAAAAACACATGGTTACAACGTCCAAAAAAAAAAAAAATATCTATGACAGAAGTCAAGGGTCAAGACCCCAACTAAAGCAAACACTGATCTCTAACATGGTTACTTCAAATGAAACAATAAATCAACATCTAAACCTTAGTTAATTCTCAATAAGATCTTCTGTAGACGTCTGACAGAAATAAAGTCAGTCTGGTTATTAATAAGTGGAGCTGGTGATGCTGTTTGTTAACAGCAGCTGTTCATCACTAAAGCTCAATCAGCACTTAATTAATCACTTGATTACATAATTGCAAAGTTTTAATACTTACATGGTTTAAGTAAAGGCAATCTGTTTACTCAAACGGTTTGAGTTACTGTGACTTGTCAGGTTTTACAGTGTAGGAAGTGCTGACAAACAGCCTACTGCAAAAACCACAACAGTTTTTGGTTGAAGTCACAGTCCATCATCTGTACTTCATATCAGTCTAACAGCGTGTTTTCAGATATTTACAGTGTTATTAGATTAGAATGGTTGAAAAACTGTCAAGGATTATGGTTTCTGCTTTTCTTGTGTTTTGTTTGTGCTTGTGGCATCTGGTTGGTAAGTTATGAATGTGTTTTCGTGAACTTTTAATAGAGTAATACGGTTCTGTTAAAAATCTTAAAAATCAACCATTTTTTCACTGTTATTCCCATTATGAATTAAATACACCATAATCTGCTTTTATTTTCTTACCCTTATGTTGTACTTGTGGTCCATTATTTCAACTTACATTATTTAACTTAAGTGTGACTTTCTTATAAACTAGTACTAAAAAAAGTTTAGTTGATCTTGAGCTTGTTTATCTAATCAGGTAAATTACACAAGTTACAATATGAATAAATAAATAGCTGAGAAAAAAAATTATAAAAATAAAAAAACCAAGACATGCATTCATTTGATGCATTCAAGTTCACCATTGTCTAACTATTGTCTTAATAATTGTACTAAGTAACACTACTTTGTTTTGTCAGTATTAATTTGTTTACTAAATGCAAAATGCCTCAATTGTTTTGGCAGCACATACTTACATATTGAGTCACACTACTGAAGCATAGGAAGAACTGATGACAAGTTTTACTACAAGTTAATATTTGCTTATTTAAACCAAGATCTGTTTTTTTTTTTTTTTTTTGTACCACAAAATTAGATATAGATTCACATTGTAATAAAAATACTATTTTTTTCCTCATTAAAAACCATCAGACTTATCTGAGAGTCATAGTTCCTGTTTGTTTTTCAGACGGGACAGATGCAGTGACGTCAGTGTCAGTGATGGAGGGAGAATCTGTCTCTCTAAATACTAGTGTTACTGAAGTACAGAACTATCATCTGATTCAGTGGATGTTTGGAGAAACTCAAATAGCTGAAATCAACAATCTGATCAAAATCAACTCCATATATGGCACTGATGATGATAAAACACTCCAAAACAGACTGAATCTGGACCCTCAGACTGGATCTCTGACCATCACAAACACCAGAACCACAGACTCTGGACTGTATAAACTAATACTTACCAGCAGAGAGACCAGATCCAAGAGCTTCAGAGTCACAGTCTCTGGTGAGTAAAGAATTACTGTCAGTCTCCTTCACTATTGGTTTGAAATATTTTATTTCATTTTATTTGTATTTTTTTACCTAACTATTTTAACTGTGGTGTCATGTCCATTGTGTAAGTAACAGAGATAGAGGCTACTTTTTCAAGTTTCCTCTGCTGCATTACAATTTGCCTAAACTACGGCCTAAATGTATGCGGAGAAAAAAATTAATAAAATAAAAATATCCTTTTGAGTCTGTAGTGTGTAAACAAGCTTTGAGAAATATAAAATGTTGTATATACTTGTCACCATAAACCAGCCTGAATATCATCCAGTCACACTAATACGTACATCCTCATATAAACCATCCAAATTTTAATTAAGTTTACACTACTCAAACAATTCTTCCTACTTTATTAAAGAAAAAAGTAGCACGTTGATTTGCCCGTTGTGTTCCTGAGCCTTTACGAAATTAATGGTTTTATTAGCCTAAAAGTGTATAACCATTTTTTTTTTTTTTTTTGAGTACAATTTGTATAATCACAGTTTTACTACAAATACCATGGTTAAACTATAGTATAACAAAACCATGGTTAATTTGTGGTTACCATTATTTAATTATAGTATTAGTATTTTCCAGGAAATGGCAAAAAAAAAAAAAAAAAAAGGTTCTGTTGTTGTGCTGTTCGTATGATTTTTAAAAGTTCACAATATTATTACTGATGAAATACAAGAAAGCATTAAATAAATGAGTTTTCACCAGGTTATATTCCCGGCGTCTCGGCTTACTGTCTGTCTCACGAACATCCGCCATGTTTGTAGTTCTTTTTATTCGTGTTTGCAGTTCTAAATCCTTCAAAGCCAAAGACTATAAATGGACTTTGCCAACGATCTGCAGGAAATATCACCTCATGCGGATCCACACTTCAAAAATGCATACTCTTTTCAACTTACACATTTATTCTAATAGCACATACTTAGAGACCCTTTCACATGACGTCATGCAACTTCCGTTCTGACACAAAGCAGGGTATTCTTACTTTAGCCAGAACAGTAAAACACTATTGCTACCAGCAAGGAGTTCACAAGACGCTTGTACAACTGCCACAAATACGATTAGAGGATGACTGCTACTGTCTGTTCTCGTCTTCATTCAGGGAGAGGCATCTGGCATCTCAAACAAACTTACAGAATACCGATCGGAGAGATTTGCCACCTGAAGTCGAGGGAGGAGTTGAAAACAGAGCACTGCAGTCACTCATCCCCGTATCTCTCATGCACTGTTTGGTGTCTTTATTGCAGTTAGATATATTTCTCAAATAAACAAACATTTTAGACATTTACACGTGATAACAGAAAGCCTTTTCATTCAGTAATTTATGTTCTGCTTAATACACCACCTGAATTCAGTAATTTATTTCCTGTATGTATCTCCTGTTTTGAATATCAATAAAATTATTTAATGTAATTCAGAAATAAAATATTAAATATATTAAGTGTATATAAAAAGTTTTTAGTTAAAAACAGATGCCAGCATGTGTGTAAATAAATATAAAAACACAGGTCATAGCTGTTTTTTAAAGATCACATTGCATATAGCCTATAGTGAAAATAAAATACAATCGATCATAATAATCAATAAAAATTCACAAAGTAAAAATATGGTATACATGTAGTTAAAGCGAAATTAAATGGAGGAATGTAAGTAATTGTAGAAGTCCAAAGTTCTGTAGAACTACGCGGCTGTCCTTTTTGTATTTCAATATTAAGTCATTTTATTCTTGAACTGGATAATGAGTTTCTTTTCAGACCACTTGCCTTTATGGATGTGAAATTTTCCATGTAGTAAAAAAGATTTAATATAAAAAATGACTTGTGTTCCATAGTAAATAGTCTTTTTATTGCCGAACTATACGGGGAATTGAATTTACACAGTAAATTCACAGTAAACATTATTTGTCTTAACTCCTAACTAACGCCTTTCATAGTTTTTCGCACATTTTCCCGAGAAGTCTCTCTTGTAAAGGTATAATGGAAGTACAGATACACTGCTTTTCAGGAAAGCGGAATTAAGCTGACTTCACTGTGAAAAGGGCCTATTGGGACCAGAGCTCCACATCTCTTTGTGTACAAGTTTCTATCATCCTCAGCAAATCCTCTACCGACCACTAGTGGTGTATTTCCGCATTGCATAGGCTATAATATTAACTAAAAATGTTCTCAACAAAACACATTTACACACCCATACATATTTTACCCACAGATTTAACTGTAAATTAATATTAGGAATGTTAGTATCAACACAATAACATAACATCTGTCATTATCAGCGACTAATACACAAAGTTCTTCATCTGCAGAAAGTTCTTCAGGCTCCAGTTGTGTGCCGTCCAGCTGTGCAGTGAACAATTCAACCCTCAAACACTCTGAGAATCTCAATACAGGTACGTCAGCTGTGAGATTTCAGACTCAATTCTGTTAGCGTAATCATATCAACAGTGATATTAAATAGTCCACTAGTAAATAACATGTCACTTCTAAATCAGTAATGCAAGGTTTTAAAAAGCTGATTAAAGTCTAAAATCATATTGATTGTTTTGTTCAAACACAGCCTAATATTCATATTATTACATAGACCTATCATAAAAACCCATAAGGAAAATTTAAAGGGTGATCTGCTAAATTTAAATAATGACCCACATAATTTAAAAGAGACTCAAATGCAGATTCTGTGCTTTTTCTTTTCAGACTGTACCCGCTGCTGTGATACTTTTGAAGCTGCGATCCGATTGGTCGTCGCTGCAGTGGTGGGCGTGGCTGCTATTGCTGTGCTGGTTTATGACATAAGATCTACAAGAAGTGAACAACACAGAAGAGACTCACCATTAAACCCATGGAGTGAAATCAGACCAACAGTTTGAATTTACAAGAAGGTTGAGCTCCAGCTATGTGTGAATCAAGTCTGTTTTATAGTTTATATTCCACTCTGCTCTTAGTTTGATCTTCATCTCTCATCATGACTATTTTAGCACATATTTTACAAATCTGGTCTGTTGAACACCATGATCTACAGATGTTTGATCAAGTATCTCCATTGTTTTCAGATGTTAAAATCATTGTTTGGTCCAGTGGTTTTCCAAAAAAAGATGTGTTAAGGACAACACATTTTGTGTTAATTAAATTTTAACACAACCAGAGTGTTATTCATCTTAACACAGGGAGTATGTTCAAATATTTAACACAAAACCAAATTGTTCCGAGAACGTTTACCAAGATGCTCATGATGTGGAGTTCTTAAAGGGGTTGGGGGACGTTAATTGGAGGACCATCAGGGATCAGCACTGTTCAAAGCAGAGATGTTCACAAGTCTTTAACCTGGAGTCTGAGTCAAGTCTGAAGTCTTTAACCTGGAGTCTGAGTCAAGTCTGAAGTCTTTAACCTGGAGTCTGAGTCAAGTCTGAAATATTTAACCCAGGGTTATTCAAATCTTGCCCTGGAGGGCCAATGCGGGGCAGAGTTTGGCTCCAACCCTAGTCAAACACACCTGAGCATGCTAATCAATGTTTTTGGGATCATTAGAAAATCACAGGCAGGTGACTTTTATCAGGTTTGGAGCCAAACTCTGCACCGCATTGGCCCTCCAGGGCAAGATTTGAATAACCCTGCTTTAACCTGGAGTCTGAGTGAAATCTCAAGTCTTTAACTTGGAGTCTGAGTCAAGTCTGAAGTCTTTAACCTGGAGTCTGAGTCAAGTCTCGAGTCTTTAACTTGGAGTCTGAGTCAAGTCTGAAGTCTTTAACCTGGAGTCTAATTCAAGTCAGTTGTAGTGTCAGTTGGATTGTGAGTAGAGTGTTGTTTATTTTGGATGTATTTTGAGTGAGATGTTCATTGTAGTGTCTGTAGTCTGAGTCAAGTCTGAAGTCTTTAACCTGGAGTCTGAGTCAAGTCAGAAGTCTTTATCACTGTAGTCTGAGTCAAGTCTGAAGTCTTTAACCTGGAGTCAGAGTCAAGTCTGAATTCTTTAACCTGGAGTCTGAGTCAAGTCAGAAGTCTTTATCACTGTAGTCTGAGTCAAGTCTGAAGTCTTTAACCTGGAGTCTGAGTCAAGTCAGAAGTCTTTAACCTGGAGTCTGAGTCAAGTCTGAAGTCTTTAACCTGGAGTCTGAGTCAAGTCAGAAGTCTTTATCACTGTAGTCTGAGTCAAGTCTGAAGTCTTTAACCTGGAGTATGAGTCAAGTCTGAAGTCTTTAACCTGGAGTATGAGTCAAGTCTGAAGTCTTTAACCTGGAGTCTGAATCAGGTCTCGAGTCTTTGGTCATGAGTCAAAGTCAAGTCTCAAGTCATTTAATGGCTTGCTAAAAAAATCTCATTCAGAATCTTCATGTATTGAAATCTTGTTTCAATAAGCTGTTTTATATGCTATAGACAAAATATATGATCTATGATCTGCTTTGTAAAAAAAAAAAAAAAAAAAAAGATGTAAGGTTATTGTACATCCAGCCTGTTAGTTATAGGCTATGTTTTAATCCGTTACCATGTTCAAAACAGTTTTTCTGAAATCAAATTCTACACTGTAAAAAGTGATTTTTTGAACTTGTAAATAAAGATAGCATCACACTGTAAAAAATGTGGAGTAGGATTTACTTGAAAAAAGCTTGGAAAGTTTTTTCACTCAGAAAAGTCCAGTAAATTTACAAACATTTGCCAAGTAAAAGCCTAAACATAATTATAAGTAGGTTTAATTAGAAATTTTTAAGTTAAGTTTACTTGGGAATTCCCAGTTAATTTTGTTGAATCTTTGTTTGTAAATTTTACATTATGTAATGCTTATCACTGTAAAAAAGTGTGCTGTTAAATATCAGTAATTTATTGCACTGAAAAAAAAAAACAGTATGTAAGATTTGCTTAATTTTTCTCTCTTTTGCAAATTTTGCATTCATACATTTTAAGTAAAACTTTAGCAGTGAATTAAATAAAATCTGAATTTTTAAAGCTTATTTTAACAAGGTAACACTGGAAAATCACCATGCTATTAAAGCATGTGCTTCATTTGCAAACATGCAAGTAAACATGTATACAGGCTGTTATCCTTTTAAGATAATATGCCCACTCAATAAAACAGATACCCGAATGAACACAGAGACCTCAATACATGGTACACCATACACAATGATGGTAACAATCAGTGAATAGTGTTTGAGTATAAATGGGTCATTTTGAGTAGAAAATTAACTTCAGATGTCACAAAAAAAACTATGTTACTAAACCTAGCATCAAAATCAACCATAAAACAGTGTAAATACAATTCGAAAACAGTGAAAAATTTAACATTTTTAATTATTCATGCCCCAGTGCATTATGGGAAATATGGGATCATAACTTTGATATTTGCTTAAAGAATCCTTGTAAACATAAACAGTTCCAAGTAAAATATACTTATGAATTCCAACTTTAATTTCTACAAGCTTAAATTGAGTACTAACATAGAATTAACTTTGTTTTTTTTTTTATTCTTGAGCTAAATTCCATGAATGAATAGATATTAAAATTATGTCATTAATGACTCACCCTCATGTCGTTCCAAACCCGTAAGACCTCCGTTCATCTTCGGAACACAGTTTAAGATATTTTAGATTTAGTCCGAGAGCTTTCAGTCCCTCCATTGAGAATGTATGTACAGTATACTGTCCACGTCCAGAAAGGTAATAAAAACATCTTCAAAGTAGTCCATGTGACATCAGAGGGTCCGTTAGAATTTTTTGAAGCATCGAAAATACATTTTGGTCCAAAAATAGCAAAAACTATGACTTTATTCAGCATTGTCTTCTCTTCCGGGTCTGTTGTGAGCGCGTTCACAACACTGCAGTTTAGTGATATCCGGTTCACGAACGAATCACTCAATGTAACCGGATCTTCTTGAACCAGTTCACCAAATCGAACGGAATCATTTGAAATGGTTCGCGTCTACAATAAGCATTAATCCACAAATGACTTAAGCTGTTAACTTTTTTAACATGGCTGACACTCCCTCTGAGTTCAAATAAACCAATATCCCGGAGTAATTCATTTACTCAAACAGTACACTGATTGAACTGCTGTGAAGAGAGAACTGAAGATGAACACAGAGCCGAGCCAGATAACGAACGAAACATTGACTAAAATACTGAAAATAGCTTAAACTGTGTTCCGAAGATGAACGGAGGTCTTACGGGTTTGGAACGACATGAGGGTGAGTCATTAATGACATAATTTTCATTTTTGGGTGAACTAACCCTTTAACTAAATTATTTAATGTAGAAATTACTTTTGTTATTATGTAGTATTTACTTCACCGCAAAATCATTTTTATCAGTGCATACAAATAAAGTATTTCTTTATTATATAAATCAGGGGTATTCAATTAAATTTAAAAGGCACTGCCTCTATATTGTCTTCCAAGCAGAGGTCAGAACAAAATAAAACAAATGTAAACAAAATTACATGTATTGCATTTTTACATTTAGATATATGCAAGGCCATGCGAAAGAATAAAAATACAAATAAATACATTTATTGCATTACATATAGATACATTCTATTCCATTTTCAGTCAACTTAAAAGCATTATCTAAAAACAATGTAGCTACAATAATCAAAACATTCTCATCTTGAGCAGAAAAGAAAGATAACTAGCAATTTCAAAGTTTAAGTTATATCCTAGCCATATAACAACATATTTTCCAATTATAATTACATGATTCTCTTGAAATATTCTTAGCCTACAGATTAATAATGCTAAACAGGGACGTGCACAGACTGAGGGGCAGGGGTTCAAGTGGAAAAAAAAAAAAGGGCACCTCTCATATTTATTTAATTTTTTCCTAAACAAAAACGTTAAATATATTAGGGGTGTGTCGATATTGACAAAAAATATATATCTTGATATTTTCTGGGATTTTATCGATTGCGATATTAAGACAACATTTTGCTGAGTGTGTTATTGTGCTGATAAGGATAAGGTTGGTAAGACTACCGTGGACAGCTGACTCCTAGAGTTTTTGATATTCTTCATATTCTGTGTGGTGATCAGTTCACAGCAATGATAGAAGTTAATCTTTTCCAAGAAGTTTAAATTGATTCTTAACTTTCATGGGCATTTTTATCTTTATTAAGCCTTTTTTTTTCTAAAAGTATGCATCATCTTTTTAGTCAAATTCTTAACTTGAATCAGTCAATTAATATAATAAGTAATTTGGGTTGTTATCAAGCAAATTAAATCAGTATTGACAAAATTAATTTTTGCAATGCAGAGGAAACACAGAAGCTGCATTAGAAGGGGCATTTAGATGCATTTATACACTGTTTAATGCAGGACATGAATGTTTTAACCTGCAGTTACAAATGCATTAATACTGTTTTGATATTTTTAAACATTAAATGTTGAATACCGATTTGATTTTTGTTTTTAAATGAAAATTTATTTTAAATGTGAAGTTAAAACCGCCAGTAGCTGGCAGCAAGTCACTGTTAATAAGTGAGTCATTGCGATTGAACTGAATCATTCAAATTGTTGATTCATTCAGGAACGAAACACCGTCATGTTGCTCAGAGATGGAAATTGGGATTATATTTTTTGGAGAACTAGAGCAAAAACAGTCAATTGTATCTGATGTAAGAGTATTAAATTCTTGTTTATTGAACTGCTGTATGAAGTATTCGCGTGATACCGATTAACTATATGAAATCATGTAAATATATACATTTCTGCCCCCATATCTTGAATTTTGTGATCATTCTAAATGCATTTTAATAATGGGATCTAGTCATAAAGTGAACCTCACAACCGCTTTTACCTTCCACTGAAGCTCACATCAGGTGCACAGAGTTACAGACTCCATGTGTGTCAGAGAAGACCCTCACCAGTCAGCACTAACACTGCAGTACACACTACAAAGTGTTCAACACCTGATATAGATGTGTAAACACAGGAATAAATCATTTATAAAGCTTTCTGCATCCCCTAATCTAAAGCGTAAACTATTCATCACTTGTAAATGTATTACAAATCATTTGCAGATCTTTCTGTTACATGATCCATCTCATTCCATCACTTTACCCAAGCCTGAACTTTATTTTTTAAAATAAATAAACAGTCTGCCACCATTTAATCAGCACTTAATTGTTTATTTTTTATTTTGTTTCCCATGGGACAGCTGCTCACCATAACATGAAAACGCACCATAAACGTAGTCCATTATTCTGTGCATTTTATTCCAAGTCTTCAGAAGTCATACGATACCACAGTGTGAGAAAAAGATTTGTTTGCCGTAATATAATCTTTATACATTAATAACAGTACATAGCTGCCGTCTCATCCGTTAAAAATGTCAAAATTGGCGCTTCAACACAATGACCCACCTAGAAAATGTTCATGTTCTGGGAATGTTTTCAGCGGCAAGTTTTATTTTAGTTCCTAGAATGTTCTGCTAAAAGGTAGGATAACATTCTCTAAAAACATTCTAAACATGTCTATTGATAACATTGTTAGAACATTATCCTCTAACATTCTAATAAAGCTTCCCATTACACTAGATGTGGACTTACATTGCTCAGAAGTCAAATGTTGGTAGAAAGTGAAAACCCAACCTTTGTTTGATGTCAAACTCCAGCGTAAATAACTCCAAAAACAGTATTACCAACCTCACTTATTATAAACAAGATTGACTTTATTTCTGTCATAAATTTTAAAAAGTTCTTGAGATTAACATAGGTGTTGATGGCTTATTGAAAACAATAGTTTGGTTTAACGTCACCATTATGGTGATCAGTAGTTAGGCAGTATGACTCTTTTTAATGTTAGTTTTTGTTTAACTGCTGTAACTGTATTTGTTAGAGCAAAAAACAATGAGAGAAAAATGTCATCAGGTGACTTTTTTTTAACTTTCTGATGTTAAAAGTTTCATCATGTAATGATCTGATCAGCTGGTTTTATCTGGAGTCTAATCTATGCTATTAGTTTAATTAGTGACTATAGCAAATGTGTTGCAACGCATAAGATCCTGCAAATTTATATCATATGTATTTTTCTCTTTCTTTTTGAATTACACTGTTCATGAACTACTTTGAACCACAGAATGCTTAGACACACAGAGACCTCAAGAATTATTGTATGAATCTCAACAATGGTGACATGCTTCATGTCGCAATGCATTCTGGGTGCCATGGATGAGCTTTGCATGACGTACCCAGAACACATTGCAGCATGAAGCATGCCACCATTGTTCAGGTTCATACACTGAATCTTGATGTTTGTGTGAAAAGGTTTTTTTTTTTTTTTCTTCTAATCCTTGAAATTATCTGCATTAAATTCAGATGTGTCTCAGAATTATCTGTTTTAAATTCACTTGAATAAATGATATGCAACTAACACCATACATTAGATTGGGTGAAACCAGGTAATCAGAACAAGTCAAGTGTCAAATTAATCCCAGGTTGCAATGGTTTGTTTGTGGAGAAGGGGGTTTTGCAGTTCTAGGACCCTGTTGGTTTAGTTTGTAGTCATGTTTGTATATAGCATCAATATATTTATCTCAGTAGAATTTGTTTTTAAATGTGATTTTTGATTCAAAATGCATCAGAGGTTAATTACTAAGTGTGGTTTGAGTCACAATTTTAAATTTAAACATGAATTTACACAAAATATAGATGAAAACTGTATATCAATTTTAAAACAATTGTAAAAAAAAAAAAAAAAAAAAAAATGGAGAACCTTAAAAGTCTTAGTCTCTTGAATTATACAGTATATTGATTAACCTCCTTAAGGTGAATTAGCTCATTATCAGGTAAGTTAAAGTTGGAATCAGCGTATGCAGTCACTAAATTACAGCTGATATTTTAAAGGTTGTTGAGAGGCAAGACAAGACACAAGAATGATTCAAGAATGTTTACAGATGGTAGACAACCAAAATGGGAACTACCGCCGCGCGTACCGCCGCCGCAGGGCCGCGGCGTTAACTGCAAGTCAGTAGCGTGTTAAATTCATTCGCGAAACTACCGCCAGGTGGCACAAAGGGACGGATTGCGAACTGAATGTAATTGTAAAACGAGATAAAAGGAGGAGGTAAAACAATAACATTATGATATAACATTGTACCATCTTTAAAAACTGTACAGTGAGTTAATTTCAAAATGTAGGATAGTCTTAGGCTACAGTCTACTCATCAAAAATTAAAAGAAGACCTTTACACAAAGGATCTTATGCTTGCTATTGTTATTAAACAGTCATTAAATATAAGGCCTATATATACGGATATGGATAAAAAGCTTTTCATTTCGATTCATTCTTGGTTTAAAAAAAAAATCCTTCAGGTTCCATTTGCAGATCGAAATGAGAACGGTCCAGCATTTAGCAATAATTATTATTAATTGTGTTATTATTCTTGATTTTTCAAAATGCTAACACTTTGCATTTTTGAATTATGCCTTTACTGTGTGACCAAAAATTTAGTATTTTCTGTTTCAGCTGTTTGATCGCGCTGGTGCCTCACGCACATTCATTGGAAACAGAAGCCGTTCACCGTGCCATTCGCCGCGAGCAGCGGTCCACTTTGGCATATTTTTGCTAATTATGAATTTTTTTTTTTTTTTTTTTTGTTGTCTGTCGTCTGTCGAATACTGAAACATGCGTGATTAACTAATGATTTTTAGTTAAGCTTGAAATAGGCAACATCACGAATATGGAAACGTTTGGATTTCTCCCAAATGAGAGCCCAACCTTACCTTATGGTTCGCTTTAAATTATTATTCATTTTTTTTGTTGTTTGTTTATAGCTAAGCCTATATTATTTATATACTGCAATTTTATTTATCCATTAGAATTAAATATTTTTAATTCTCGTTTTGTTCTGATAAATTTGTTAATTTTAAAGAATTTGTTGTAAAGTGAAGGGAACTAAAAATATCCTGTTGGCACATTATAACATTATTAGGCCAGCCGTTATTATTTCTGAATGTAATAAAATGCAACTTATACATTACTTATATATATATATATATATATATATATTTTTCCTCTCACAAACTTATTTTTTAGCCTGATTAAAAATAAATAAATAAAGTAATAACAGCAAACGAAAATAGGCGATTAATCGGTTAAAATTTGTTGATGTGGGTTAACAGTAATTATAATTATTATATACTTAGGAACAGAGTCTGGGCCTAATCTAGGCTATCCAGGGTTTTTTATTTTTTTTTATTTTCATTACATCTGAAAATGACTTGGTGCAGCACATTCACTTCGCACGCTCAACCTGCCTCGCACGTTGCTCAGCTGTGGACGATTTCAAAATGTTTAATATAAAGGTTGATGTCCCATTGTATACAGGAATTGTTAATTTAAAAAAAAAAACAAAATAAAAAAAAAAAAAAAATCGAATTATATTGTTAGTCTAAATGAACTTGTTAACAATATAATTAGAACTATTTAACATGCACTGTGACATTTTACCCTTTTGAAGTTCAAGTTTAAAAAAAAAAAAGATTAATATGCAAAATGTCAATATTCTCATATATTAGGCCTATATTTTAATTTATATTTTAAAATTCCTTTAATAAAACAACATGCATTTTTGTTATTCGTTACCTGTCCTTTATTTTGACAGACAACTTCTTGGGAAAATATATTTGTCTGTACACTGATTAAGAAATTGTTGCGTGTTTTATAAATTATTTTCTTTATTTTAGTAAAACGTGAGGCACTGTATAATTTCGTTTCCATTATTTAGGCCTAATTAAAACAAGAAACGAATAAATTAAACCTGCACGATTTAGCTAAATCATTGAAACTCTAAAGAATGGACGGATTAATAAAACGTTCTCATTTTTAAACTCAAGTTCTCTCATTATAAATCAACAAAATACACACGATGTAAATAAGAGCTTCATTAATTGACAATTTCAGTGATTTTAAAGGGAGCCTTCTTTACTTGCTTTCATATAATTTAAGTAAAAAAATAAAATTGCAGCCGCATTTAAATGCAGGTGTGTAAATTTGTCTGCCTTCAAGATTTGCTCGGCGTGAGTCATGCTGAGTGCACGCGCAGCATTTATTCTTATTTGTTTTATCTTCATTACAACTCTTGTTTGGTTTTATTTTGGATAATTGCATGTAAAAAATAATTTACGTTGTAATGCATATGCAAAATGTGAATTATTATTCATATTCAAGTGTTTGTGCGAAAATTATTAATGCGCATGCAGGACAGGGACGCGCTCTCTAGATCACTTGAATTTTTTCCTGATAATGAATTAACTTAAAATTGTGGTTTCTCACATACATGAGAAATATATCTACAGAAAGCTTGAAATGTCTTTCAAACGAATCAATTTAAAACTAAAGCATTATGTAATCTGTGAAGGTTGTATTTCTCTTTAAAGGCGCGTCCATGTGGAGAGAGTCAGCACTGTGAATTTCATCTTGCAGCCGACAAGAAAAAAATTTGTTTATTAATAGGCGAGTCCATGTGGAGCCTTTTTTACAATTATTGGGCTACTTCTGCCTGTGCTTTGTGGCAAACTTTATGCATTTGCTTGAGCACAGAATATATTAAGGCTCATTATGGATTATAGATGTAAATTTAATATAAACCTGCGATCAGTTGAATAATGACAAATGAACGGCTAGTAACTAGAAAAATCTTATGTGGGGGGCAGACCTATTAAATACCCTCTAGACATATGCGATCAGTTGAATAAAGCATATTTTATACGCGTTTGCATAAATTCTTCTTTCAGAACGGTCTGTAATGGAGAGATGCTTTAATACTGTTTTTTTCCTCTGAAACACAAAAACGAAAATTGAAATAAAATTGATATTTTATGTTTTGAGAATGGCCAACCCTTCTCTGCAGATATTGTTGCTTCTGGTTTGTGGATTGTAAATAGGCTACAAAAAAATAAATAATAATAATAATGTCTCCAAAAACTCCAAAAATGTTTTTGTCATGTCTGTAACGCATGTGTATTCCCAAATCTAAAAAAACCTATAAAACATCATAGACAGATCAAACTGATGTCTGGACTCCGTTTGGGATTTAGAAAAACATAAAGAGATGGTTCAATATATTGGTTATGAAAAGGCTACATTCTGTGAGAATTTATAATTCATAGTCTAAAAAATATTGTTTAGACGAAACGAAATAAAACAGTTTGCGAATTTATTTATTTTATTATATTTATTTATTTATTTGAGTTAAGGCAACTACCTCTGAAATTAAGTTATAATAACCAATAAACTATATTGCGCTATACAGTAGTCAACATTTGAAGTGGATCAAAACCTTTCTTCAAAGTTGCCCTAAAACCAAAATGACGAGTCCTATCTAAACCTGTTCTGCAAGTCTGATACCCTCATAAGACACTGTGCATATGAAAGACCAAGAGTTTAAGACCATTCACGCCTTCAACAAGCTATACAGAGCTACCCCCAGCCCCCTCCAGCTGAACTGAATTTGGTCTGTTTTTTGGCTGTGAGGAACGCTGTTGTCATGTTACTGTGTTTGAACATGCCTGCACTCACAGCAGCCCTACTCTTTGTATTCATTATTTTCCCGCAGCCCATATTATTATTATCACTAAACCATAATAATAACAAATTATCAATTGATATTTAATCATTTTACGAAAATCATTGTTATTTGTGAACGTAGCATTTGCGGAAGGCTTTAAGACCAAGCGGAATCCTCCGTCAGCTGCTCCCGCTTCACAGCGCGCGTGTCTCGCGCTAACTGACCCAGCTTCAAAGTCCGCAAGTTTTGATTTAACTAAAAAAAAAGTATCGCAGCTTCCAAAAAAATATTTGGCAGCACAACTGTTGATAATTCTAATAATACATCAGCATATTAGAATGATTTCTGAAGGATCATGTGACACTTTATACTGGAGTCATGGGTGATGGAAATTCAGCTTTGCATCACAGAAATAAATAATACTTTAAAGGATATTTAAATAGAAACCATTATTTATTTTATAATAAAATTTTGCAAGATTACAGTTTTTTTTTTTTTTTTTTTTGCTTTTTTGATCAAACAAATGCAGCCTTGATGAGCAGAAGAGACTTCTTTAAAAACATTACAGGTCTTACTGATCCCAAACTGATGAGCAGAAGAGACTTCTTTAAAAACATTACAGGTCTTGCTGATCCCAAACATATCTCATTTTTTGCGACAACATCACAACAGCACCAAAGCGAACCCCTCTTCCATCAGTTGCTGCATGGATAGAATGGCTGTAGGCTTCAACTCTAGAGAAAGAGAGAGCGAGAGAGAGATAGATAAGAAACATTTGTTTAACATATTCAACTGAAATATATATATATATATATATATATATATATATATATAACTGATTTAACACTTATGCACTGTTGGAGTTTTAGAGAGAGAGCCAAACAGAATATTCAAATTGTAACAAGCTATTAAAACTGCCAAACGCCTCTTTCATCATTGCAAAACAATGCCAAAACAACAGGCTAACACACAGTGCAACTAGGCAGTCAGTGCAGTTTAATTATGAAATATATTTTAGACTTAAATATGGTAAAACAACCAGTATTAAGCCAGTATTCACACTAATACTAGATTCACTTATAATACTTCGTCATATAAACTCAAGGATTTATGAAGTCATGGCCATGAATTAACGTCGTAGTAATTAATAAAACTAGCTCATGAATTCTTAATTTGGCAGGAATTAATTATTAATTCATAGTTAGCAGTTCTCACTATGTAAACTTCGCACAGTTTAAACGTTATAAAATAAAACGTAATTAAATATCGGTACTCACCGTCTGATTGCTGTCCACGTCATGCATCTTTAATTAGTGTTGATCCATCACGGTAGGTGGCGCTGTCACAAAAAAACTAGGGTCCTAGAACTGCGGTCCTAGAACCGCGGTCCTGAAACTGCAGCCTCCGGTTGTGCAGGAATACCCTTCTCGTCAAATTGCACAACTAAAGCCAACACTGACCACCATTATGGTGACATCAAACCAAATTATTACTTTGAAACTGACATAAACATCCACATCTAAACATCTGTTTAAATCTTAATTAGAATGTTAGGGGATAATGTTATAATAATGTTATTAATAAAAAATTTTAGAATGTTTTTAGAGAATGTTATCCTATCTTTTGAGAGAACGTTCTGGGACGAAAAATAAAACTACCCGCTAAAAACATTGTTAGAACAATGCATGGTAATGTTCTTAAGACATTTTTAGAACAAAAAAAATCTAGCTGCACTGTAAAACCTGACAAGTCACAGTAACTCAAACCGTTTGAGTAAACAGATATCCTTAAAAACCTGAGAAGTTAGGTTTACTCAAACCGTTTGAGGAAACCGATTGCCTTAAACCATTTAAGTTTTAAAACTAATAGTTGTGAGTACTCTGAACTTAATTCAGTTGAGTTCACTGAAAGAAGATATACATTGCAATTAAGTAATTAAGTGATTAATTGAGTGATAATTGTGAATTAGTGATGAACACCTGCTGTTAACAAACAGAATTACTGAAAGAAAAGAGAGAAAGGAACTACAACTGACTTCAGACACAGCCTCACTAAAACCTGACAAGTTATGTTAACTCAAACCGTTTGAGGAAACTGATTGCCTTAAACCATTTAAGTTTTAAAACTAATAGATGTGAGTACTCTGAACTTAATTCAGTTGAGTTCACTGAAAGAAGATATAGATTGCAATTAAGTAATTAAGTGATTAATTGAGTGATAATTGTGAATTAGTGATGAACACCTGCTGTTAACAAACAGAATTACTGAAGAAAAGAGAAACACAATGAACTACAACTGACTTCAGACACAGCCTTAGATAAAATAAACTGAAATAAAATACATTAAATCTCTCAAGATCTGATTAAACAACCCCACAAACAGCATCACCAGCTCCACTTATTAATAACCAGACTGACTTTATTTCTGTCAGACGTCTACAGAAGATCTGATTGAGAATTAACTAAGGTTTAGATGTTGATTTATGTTTTCATTTAAAGTAACCATGTTAGAGATCAGTGTTTGCTTTAGTTGGGCTCTTGACCCTTGATCTCTATCTTAGTTTTTTCTTTGGCTGTTGTAACCATTTGTTGTAACTCAAAAGCCCAGAGAAAATATCAAGTGTTATACACACACTCACACTCTTAGAAGCTGCTTTTATCCAAAGCAACTTACAGTGCATTCAGGTTAGCATTTTTTTTTTTTTATTTAACTTGTACCTAGATGTTGGTTGTTATACTGTATATTGGTGATGACAATCATTGATTATTGAACTGTTTGGAGTCTAATCTCTGATGAAATAGGTGTTGTGTAATTAGTTGGACTGATTATAGTAAAAGTGATTCTAAGAGCCACTGATTCTGTGGTAATCAGTTAATATAAAAAACTTTCCAAACAGTTTGGTTTTCTATGGTATGAAATAGTCACACATAGACATCAATAATCAGCATATGAACCTCACCAATGGTAACCATAAAAAAAAACAACAACAACAAAAAAACAATGCAGCAGAGCATGGCTGGGAGCCATGGATGAGTTTTGTACTACAATAGTACCCAGCATGCATGGCAGCATGTTTTTTTTTTTTTTTTTTTTTTCGTAACCATTGTTGAGGTTCATATGCTGATTATTGATGTCTGTGTGTGACTAATTGACACCATAGAAGACCAAACTGTTTGGAAAGTCCTTTATATTAACTGATTATGAAAGAACCACTGACTTTTTTAATGCCTTTCATTATAATCAACTGAACTAACTATAAAACACCTATTTACTCAGATTTTGAACTCTGAACAGCTCCATAATTGATGATTATCATCACCAATATGCTGTATAACAACCAATACCTGATCATATTTTTTCTGGGCTTTATGAGTTATAACAAACATGTTTCAAAAACACATGGTTACAACGTCCAAAAAAAAAAAAAATATCTATGACAGAAGTCAAGGGTCAAGACCCCAACTAAAGCAAACACTGATCTCTAACATGGTTACTTCAAATGAAACAATAAATCAACATCTAAACCTTAGTTAATTCTCAATCAGATCTTCTGTAGAAGTCTGACAGAAATAAAGTCAGTCTGGTTATTAATAAGTGGAGCTGGTGATGCTGTTTGTTAACAGCAGCTGTTCATCACTAAAGCTCAATCAGCACTTAATTAATCACTTGATTACATAATTGCAAAGTTTTAATACTTACATGGTTTAAGTAAAGGCAATCTGTTTACTCAAACGGTTTGAGTTACTGTGACTTGTCAGGTTTTACAGTGTGGGTTTACTCAAACCGTTTGAGGCAACCGATTGCCTTAAACCATTTAAGTTTTAAAACTAATAGTTGTGAGTACTCTGAACTTAATTCAGTTGAGTTCACTGAAAGAAGATATAGATTGCAATTAAGTAATTAAGTGATTAACTGAATGATCATTGAGCATTAGTGATGAACACCTGCTGTTAACAAACAGAATCACTGAAGAAAAGAGAGAAAGGAACTACAACTGACTTCAGACACACAGCCTCACTAAAACCTGACAAGTTATGGTTAACTCAAACCGTTTGAGTAAACCGATTGCCTTAAACCATTTAAGTTTTAAAACTAATAGTTGTGAGTACTCTGAACTTAATTCAGTTGAGTTCACTGAAAGAAGATATAGATTGCAATTAAGTAATTAAGTGATTAATTGAGTGATAATTGTGAATTAGTGATGAACACCTGCTGTTAACAAACAGAATTACTGAAGAAAAGAGAAACACAAGAACTACAACTGACTTCAGAAACAGCCTTAGATAAAATAAACTGAAATAAAATACATTAAATCTCTCAAGATCTGATTAAACAACCCCCACAAACAGCATCAACCAGCTCCACTTATTAATAACCAGACTGACTTTATTTCTGTCAGACGTCTACAGAAGATCTGATTGAGAATTAACTAAGGTTTAGATGTTGATTTATGTTTTCATTTAAAGTAACCATGTTAGAGATCAGTGTTTGCTTTAGTTGGGCTCTTGACCCTTGATCTCTATCTTAGTTTTTTCTTTGGCTGTTGTAACCATTTGTTGTAACTCAAAAGCCCAGAGAAAATATCATCAGGTGTTATACACACACTCACACTCTTAGAAGCTGCTTTTATCCAAAGCAACTTACAGTGCATTCAGGTTAGCATTTTTTTTTTATTTAACTTGTACCTAGATGTTGGTTGTTATACTGTATATTGGTGATGATAATCATTGATTATTGAACTGTTTGGAGTCTAATCTCTGATGAAATAGGTGTTGTGTAATTAGTTGGATTGATTACAGTAAAAGTGATTCTAAGAGCCAGTGGTTCTGTGATAATCAGTTAATATAAAGAACTTTCCAAACAGTTTGGCCTTCTATGGTGTCAATTAGTCACACACAGACATCAATAATCAGCATATGAACCTCAACAATGGTAACCATAAAAAAACAACAACAACAAAAAAACAATGCAGCAGAGCATGCTGGGAGCCATGGATGAGTTTTTTGTACTACAATAGTACCCAGCATGCATTGCCAGCATGTTTTTTTTTTTTTTTTTTTCGTAACCATTGTTGAGGTTCATATGCTGATTATTGATGTCTGTGTGTGACTAATTGACACCATAGAAGACCAAACTGTTTGGAAAGTCCTTTATATTAACTGATTATGAAAGAACCACTGACTTTTTTAATGCCTTTCATTATAATCAACTGAACTAACTATGAAACACCTATTTACTCAGATTTTGAACTCTGAACAGCTCCATAATTGATGATTATCATCACCAATATGCTGTATAACAACCAATACCTGATCATATTTTTTCTGGGCTTTATGAGTTATAACAAACATGTTTCAAAAACACATGGTTACAACGTCCAAAAAAAAAAAATATCTATGACAGAAATCAAGGGTCAAGACCCCAACTAAAGCAAACACTGATCTCTAACATGGTTACTTCAAATGAAACAATAAATCAACATCTAAACCTTAGTTAATTCTCAATAAGATCTTCTGTAGACGTCTGACAGAAATAAAGTCAGTCTGGTTATTAATAAGTGGAGCTGGTGATGCTGTTTGTTAACAGCAGCTGTTCATCACTAAAGCTCAATCAGCACTTAATTAATCACTTGATTTACATAATTGCAAAGCTTTAAAACTTACATGGTTTAAGTAAAGGCAATCTGTTTACTCAAACGGTTTGAGTTACTGTGACTTGTCAGGTTTTACAGTGTAGTTCCTTTCTCTCTTTTCTTCAGTAATTCTGTTTGTTAACAGCAGGTGTTCATCACTAATGCTCAATTATCACTCAATTAATCACTTAATTGCAATGTATATCTTCTTTCAGTGAACTCAACTGAATTAAGTTCAGAGTACTCATAACTGTTAAGTTTTAAAACTTAAATGGTTTAAGGCAATCGGTTTCCTCAAACGGTTTGAGTAAACCCAACTTGTCATGTTTTTAAGGATATTTGTTTACACAAACGGTTTGAGTTAAGTTACTTGTCGGGTTTTACAGTTTTAGTATATTTGTTTGAGTAAACGGTTTTTGTTATGTTTTTTGTGGTCACTTTAATTTCATTCTGTAACTCACTCAAAATTGTGTTGCTGTCAGAACACTGTTAATGTAGCACACGCGTCATTTTATCTGTTCTTTATACTGCTTTTTGTAATGTTTTAAATAAATTATTGTGACTAAAGTACATTTATCTGCCTATTACACTTTGTTTATTGTCAAAATGGTTATGTTTTAGATTATAGGGTGGAGTAGGGAGCTTAAAATTATCCTTTTTATACAATAGTATATTAACTAAGATAACAGTCACTGTCAATATATTTATATTGCGTTTTTATTTTTGTGAAGTGGCTAAAAAGTTGTGTATAAGGGGTGAATTAGGGACTCAAAGATATTTATATAATAGTAAAATATATTTGCATGAAAATATTTATAATTTGAATATCAATTAAGGGATTCGTATAGATTTGTATATCCTGTATATCCACATACTGCATCAATTACAACATCATGGCTGCGTAGAAGAAGGATCCGGGTACTGAAATGGCCAGCCTGCAGTCCAGATCTTTCTACCATAGAAAACATTTGGCGCATCAAAAAGAGGAAGATGCGACAAAGAAGACCTAAGACAGCTGAGCAATCATTTTAATGACATATCTTCCCTAATTTAATACTCTGAGTGTGGACTCATATAAACACCGAAGTAGTGTTAAAAGTAACACTGAAGCAGTGTTAAAGTTAATGAGATAATTAGGTGTTTGATTGAGTGATGATTGACTATTATTGAAGAAACCTGGTGTTAACAAGCAGAATCACCAAAGAATAAAATCACAATCTGTGTCACCATTATAGTGGTCAGTATTAGCTTTAGTTGGGATCTTGACCCTTAAGTGGTTAATTTTAGGTTTTGTGTGGCTGTGGTAATTGTTATAACAGACAGATAAACCAGAGGAAATGTGATCATGTGGTATTTATTATGATTTGGACTAATTGTCATGTAGTGACCTGAATACCTGAGTTTGGTTTTCTTGATTGATTACATAAACTAGGTGAAAAAAAACAATATCTTTCATTTTTGTCCTAATCAGATAGATGTTTTTAAAAGTTACTTCTCCATAAATAAAGAGTTCTTTATTTAGACACACAGACATCAAGAATCAGCGTGAGCATCACAACAATGGTGACCATCAAAAAAGCATGTTATAGCCAATAAAAACTCATAATTTTTGCCGTTTTTATGTGAGTTTTTAGTATGTAGTTTTGTGATGTTCAGAGTTGATCTGTTTATCTGAATATGCTGTTTGTCACCGTTGTTGAGATTCATACACTGATTCTTGATGTCTGTGTGTGCCTAAAACAACAAACGTTTTAAAATCAGAACAGTTTGCAAGGGACTCTTACAAAATGTTTAGTAAACTCAGACTCTTTCACTGTGGAATGAAAGTTGTTATATTCAATCAAGGATACATAACTCACAGAAAAGTCTCTGAATGAATTCAATGATTCAGATCAAATAATGACTACGTTAAAACATAATCATCACCACCTGAAGACTTTCATCTGTTATAACTCAGTTATATCAGCCAAACAAAATTTAATGTTAAAAAGTCAAGGGTCAAGATCCCAACTAAAGCAAACACTGACCACTATAATGGTGACAAGCAAATTGTGTTTTTCTCATTTGGTGATTGTGCTTGTTAAAATCAGGTGTCTTCAATAATAGTCAATCATCACTCAATTAATCACCTAATTATCTCATTAACTTTAACACTGCTTCAGTGTTACTTTTAACCCTACTTCGGTGTTTATATGAGTCCACACTCAGAGTGTTAAATTAACACTGGGGATTTTGCTGTGTAAAATTTATTTGAGTTGGGGCTCAGAGTGTTAAATTAACACTGGGGATTTTGCTGTGTAAAATTTTATTTTTGATTTACTGTGACTTGTCAGGTTTTACATGAGTTACTGTGACTTGTCAGGTTTTACAGTGTGGAATAAAGGGGAGGAAAATTGCAATATAGTAAAGAAAATTCAAGTTTCATAAAAATTGAAATGGCACACAGACACATTATTGCAGTGTCATTTATCAACTGCATTACAGATTATTATATGTAACAATATGTCATGTTATATAAATTAAAACAATACTGACGCATCCTTTTCATTTCCTTTCTCATACTCTGATGATATGAAATAATACAATTTTCAAAAATTATTTAATTCATAATTCATTTTTCTATCTAAAGGCCTGATCCTCCCACTGTGGATAATAAACCCAATTAATTTACTAAATGTAGTGGGTTGTTCGTCTGTTAGCCTAAAAATCCAAATACTCCTCGCTGCAGGCTGTAGCGCGGTGACGTCACGTATGTGTTTACCGCGCATGCGAAAAGTAACATAAGGTATGCCTATGAAACGCATGCACAGTAACGTGGTGACGTCACGTTTATGTATTTATCATAAATACGCGTGCGTGCCGTACTGACTGGCATTAATGCGCATATCCAGGTTCATTCACTTCCGGATGTTCGTAAGGTGTGGTGGATTTGAGATTCGGTGGCAGTAAAGTCAAAAAACATTTAATTACTTTTGTTTTCTTAAAAATGTGAGTATGTGTTAATGGTAAGGATGCTTTGGTCATAATCATAGAGCGTGTCATTGTGAATGTGTGCGATTTCAAACATTTATGATATGTTTTGTGATATATTATTCGAAGTGACAGGGATTCTGCTGCTCTTTAAAGGGTCTTTAAAAGTCTTATTTCGTCTAAAATGAGCCTTTAAAGATGTCTTAAAATAGAGTAATTAAGTAATGCCATTGATGGATGCATGCATTTCAAAAAAACAAACAAAAAAAATTTTTTTTAGCGTATTTGTAATCTTTTTCATTAACTAACATTATCAAAGATTAATAGATACTGTAACAAATGTATTGTTCATTGTTAGTTCATGTTAATTAATACATTAACTAGTGTTTACCAATGACACTTTATTGTAAAGTGTTACCTCTTAAATTTACCTTCATGTGACTTCATATTACTTTTTAGGGACACTGTCAGTGAGAAGAAATTCAGAGAAGAGACCCACTTCATGTGGCTAGATAGTTCTTTAACTCCTTACCATGTACACTGTAAAACCTGACAAGTAACTTAACTCAAACCGTTTGAGTAAACAGATATGCTTAAAAACCTGACAAGTTAGGTTTACTCAAACCGTTTGAGGAAACCGATTGCCTGAGAAGGGTCTGTCTGCAGACTGCAAGACGGGGGTGTAACTTGAAGTAGGAGGCGTAACTTGAAGTTGTCCAAATCACACAGAACCACGCGAGATGTAGACACGAGATGTTGTTTTTCAAGATGGCCGCTCATGTCAAAACGACGGTGAGATTTTTTCCAAGGTAATGGTTAAAATTGAAGTGCTTAAATGAGTTTCGTGGTGTGCATTATTGATTCTGGAGTTGATAATCTATTAAAACTTAACCTTACTCAGCATTCTTGACTTTCAGGTGTTAATTTTATGAAAAATATATGATGTTCTACATACACCCCAACGACATGTAAGTCTGGTTAATAATATCTTTATGTCCATTAAGGTCTGCCTTTAATTTACCTGTTACCATGGTGAATCGTAGTACAAGCCTGTCAACATACATTGCCTATGATAACAATGGTGCCAACCTACAGCCCACTTTGCATTTAGATTTATAGAAACAGACACCTGCAATGTGTGGGGAAAAAAATGCATAAATTCTTTGTAAACTGAATTTATTAACTGCCATATAAAGTGCTTTCAGTTTTACAGAACAGAGACCAAACAAAAATGTAGAAATGCATGTAGTCTGAACCTTTCTAACATGCATATAACATTCAATAGAAAAATCACATCCAACAGAACATCAGTTATTACAAAGTGCCTCCAGCCTCATAAAAGCAGTCAGCACTGCAGTATCCTGCAAATTCATTGTCGGAGTAGAATCCCTGTAGTTTTCCCCTCTGTCCACATCCCCTGTAGCCTTCACAGTCTTTGTATAGAGAATTGCAATGAATGCAACATGTGATTCGATATGGAGTTCTGTAGGTCCTTCTATGCTCCTCAGAAAATGCGTCCCAGTTCACCACACCTGATGACAAAATAATAGAACACAAAATTAGTGTTGTGTTGCTGGCATTTGCAGGACATTCAGTTGTACAAAATTGGACAAACACTTCTCAAACCTTTCTCAAGTTCTAAACGTTTTGCTCTGCACTTGCTGCAATGTAAAAAGCAGCAAGCCAACATGTCCAAGTTCAATGCACCCATAGCTCACAATGATCCTGTAAGTGACTTCATATATATATTTATATATATATATGAAGAAGGAAAGAGTCAAAACTTACTGTCAAGCCAGCAGAAGTGTGCTTCCTTCAGAAAGGATTCTTCTCTCACTACCCTCCAGAAATGCTTGCGTGTGAGAGCCAGGGTATGGATTGCCGGGTCTCCATCTTGTAGCACCACATGGATGAAGATTCTGTGCAAAATTTCCTCAGGCAGCTGTAAACATATAACATAAGTCACTGCAAAATCAGTAGCCTCAATATTAAGTCATCATTATCTTGGACCAATATAAAGGAACGATCTTAATTTACATGTTCTGTACCCTTCAACTGTGGCCTGCAAATTGCATATATGTAGTTCTTGTTGCATCTTGGATTAAGATACAGTATATAAGAAGTGAAAAGCTGGGATGTTTACATGCCTGCAAAATACCAATTCCCTTTGGAGAGGGCTCAACTTTGCATGGCTTTTTCACCTTGCATGGGTTTGAGAGGACAGGTTCCTTTACATGAAGGAAATGAGATACATATTACTCAGCTTATTACATATAAAGCACAATAATTAAAATTACATCTTAAAACCAAGTTTTAGGCCTTTTAAAATTTGGTCATAATTCTTATGATGGTGACCTCATATTTCCTCTTCCTAGGGATGCGGAAAATTGGGTCCAGACTTCCACTGGCCATCTCTATTCCCTGCTTGGTAAAGTGGGCAAACCTCCGGCCATGGCTATAGTATTAAATAAAATAAAATTACATTTACATTGCCTGCCCCAGATTACCAATGATAATATCCTGAATTTGTCTTGAATTTAAAGACACTGGTACCCTTCAATCTCAAGATTCTCCACCAACGCTGTGCACCACCACCTCCTTAAGCAGGGCATGTCATGCTGAAGACACCAGAGTACAATAAATTTACAGTTTAAGTTAAGAGTTTCAAGTTAATATGGAGGCCCAACTCACAATTTCCATAATAATAATAATAATAATAATAATAAAAAACAGGCCCACACATTCAAATAAAGCAAAACAGGATGACAACCCTTTTAGCAGAAAAACCCAAAGGTAAAAGAGGAAGAAATCTCAGGAAAGACCACAGAGGGAGCTGCTTCCTGTACCAAATCCAAAATCAAAATGCACATATATTAACCATAGTTATGAAGTAGTATTGAATTCATACTAATAGAGCTTCCATGACAACATACCATGCTTCCTGGACCAAATCCAAAATCAAAATGCACATATTTTAACCATAAGTCAGCAAGCTAAATAAAACGAAAAAGAGAATCTTCTGTTGCAACAGTATGACTCCCATTACATCAACAAAAACTGCTTTAGGTGGAATTGAGAAAGGAAACAACCAACAGCTGCATCACTGAGCACTGACATTGTGCTGCCATCCTTATTCTGCAGTCCTTATTCCATTTACACATAAGCCTAATGCCAGTAAAATAAAGTAAACCTGCATGTATGACAAGGGCTATAGGTTTTGTTCATGGACTTTATCTGAGATAACATGAATTAAAAAAGTTTTTTTTTTGGTTTATTTTACTGGAAAACTGTTCACTTACCATTATCATGAAGATTCCACAGTCAATGCCATAATGTTGTCGAGGGAGCCCCTTTTAAAAATAAATAAAAAGTAATCAAGTTTAATGAACAGCAAACTAGAGTAGAGATGTGTGTTAGTGTGATAGGGTCTTGCCTGGTTATTGTAGAGTTTTCAGGTAATATTTTGTTATATTTGATTTATTCTGCATTATTCTTAATTCATAAACAGATATCCTTAAAAACCTGACAAGTTAGGTTTACTCAAAACCGTTTGAGGCAAATTGATTGCCTTAAACCATTTAAGTTTTTAAAACTAACACACTGTAAAACCCGACAAGTAACTTAACTCAAACCTTTTGTGTGTAAACAAATATCCTTAAAAACATGACAAGTTGGGTTTACTCAAACCGTTTGAGGAAACCGATTGCCTTAAACCATTTAAGTTTTAAAACTTAACAGTTATGAGTACTCTGAACTTAATTCAGTTGAGTTCGCTGAAAGAAGATATACATTGCAATTAAGTAATTAAGTGATTAATTGAGTGATAATTGAGCATTAGTGATGAACACCTGCTGTTAACAAACAGAATTACTGAAGAAAAAAGAGAGAAAGGAACTACAACTGACTTCAGACACAGCCTCACTAAAACCTGACAAGTTATGTTTAACTCAAACCGTTTGAGGAAACCGATTGCCTTTAAACCATTTAAGTTTTAAACTAATTGTTATGAGTACTCTGAACTTAATTCAGTTGAGTTCACTGAAAAGAAGATATACATTGCAATTGAATAATTAAGTGATTAATTGAGTGATAATTGTGAATTAGTGATGAACACCTGCTGTTAACAAACAGAATTACTGAAGAAAAGAGAAACACAAGAACTACAACTGACTCTCAGACACAGCCTTAGATAAAATAAACTGAAATAAAATACATTAAATCTCTCAAGATCTGATTAAACAACCCCCCAAACAGCATCACCAGCTCCACTTATTAATAACCAGACTGACTTTATTTCTGTCAGACGTCTACAGAAGATCTGATTGAGAATTAACTAAGGTTTAGATGTTGATTTATGTTTTCATTTAAAGTAACCATGTTAGGAGATCAGTGTTTGCTTTAGTTGGGCTCTTGACCCTTGATTTCTGTCTTAATTTTTTCTCTGGCTGTTGTAACCATTTGTTGTAACTCAAAAGCCCAGAGAAAATATCATCAGGTGTTATATACACACTCACACTCTTAAAAGCTGCTTTTATCCAAAGCAACTTACAGTGCATTCAGGTTAGCATTTTTTTTTTACCTAACTTTTACCTAGATGTTGGTTGTTATACTGCATATTAGTGATGATAATCATTGATTATTGAACTGTTTGGAATCTAATCTCTGATGAAATAGGTGTTGTGTAATTAGCTGAATTGATTACAGTAAAAGTGATTTTAAGTGCCAGTGGTTCTGTGATAATCAGTTAATATAAAAAACTTTCCAAATAGTTTGGTTTTCTGTGGTGTCACTTAGTCACACACAGACATCAATAATCAGCATATGAACCTCAACAATGGTGACCATAAAAAAAAAAAAAACAATGCAGCAGAGCATGCTGGGAGCCATGGATGGGTTTTGTACTACAATAGTACCCAGCATGAATTGCAGCATGTTTTTTTTTTTTTCGTAACCATTGTTGAGGTTCATATTCTGATTATTGATGTCTGTGTGTGACTAATTAACATAATAGAAAACAAAAACTGTTTGGAAAGTCTTTTATATTAACTGATTATGGAAGAACCACTGACTTTTTGAATGGCTTTCATTGTAATCAACTAAAGTAACTATAGAACACCTATTTTAGTAAGACTTTTTTTGAACAGCTCCATAATTGATGATTATCATCACCAATATGCTGTATAACAACCAATATCTGATCATATTTTCTTTGGGTTTTTTGTGTTATAACAAACATGTTTCAAAAACACATGGTTACAACGCCCAAAAAAATAAAATAAACTAAGACAGAAATCAAGGGTCAAGAACCCAACTAAAGCAAACACTGATCTCTAACATGGTTACTTCAAATGAAACTAAATCAACATCTAAACCTTAGTTAATTCTCAATAAGATCTTCTGTAGACGTCTGACAGAAATAAAGTCAGTCTGGTTATTAATAAGTGGAGCTGGTGATGCTGTTTGTTAACAGCAGCTGTTCATCACTAAAGCTCAATCAGCACTTAATTAATCACTTGATTACATAATTGCAAAGTTTTTAAAACTTACATGGTTTAAGTAAAGGCAATCTGTTTACTCAAACGGTTTGAGTTACTGTGACTTGTCAGGTTTTACAGTGTTGTAAGGTTGAAGTGAGAAATAGTCAAAGTAGTAATAGCCCAAGTTGTGACAAACCAATAATTTAAAAAGTGATATGCGGATAAATGTCCTTTACAAATGATTTTTACCTTAACATCCAGGCCTGTTAATTCGGTCAATGGTCCCGAGACAATGTGCTGTGCAACGGACCTGATAAAAACAAAGCATCAGTAACTAACAACTACTGGAACAGACACAAAAAGTTCTGTTGAGGAACTGCAGAACATTTCAGTCTTAGGAACACGACTGACAAACAGCTATAGTTCAAACGATCAGAGCAAGTCTTGGGAACACGGCTAACAGTAATCAAACAGTCTGAACAAGGCTGGGGAACACGCCTTCCAGTAAACATCTTTCTTTAGAAACCTTAAGATGTTTCGGTAAGGTCCGTGAGTAAAGCCTTGTCCTCTCTCTGAATATTGGGAATCCAGGAACAAAATCTCTCTTTTAAGTGGCTTAATAACCTACAGGGAAAGTGGTCTTGGAAATGAGTCAACAAATCTTCACCATTGCACAAAAGATCCAAGTCAATGGCAGGATTACAATAGGTTAAAAAGAAAGAGGACCTACAACTTAAATGTGTTTATTTCAGTATAAATCCTCCATAAATAATAATAATTAAGTGTGATTTTGGAATAAATACTAAAAATTCACTTACACACAGCAAAAAAATCAAGGCATCTTTCTTTTGGGAGTCCAACTTAAATAAGAAAGATTGTTTTGCAAATTTGCATTAATTTTGATTAAGGCTATTTTCAACTCTGCCTGAATGTTAGCAAAACTCTTTCATCTTTACATGATTTTATTTAAATTTGTAATGACATTTGAAGCACCTTTTTTTTATCTTGTTGTGTGATGCAACTTTATTTTGAAAAGTGTTTTGTAAGATAAAAGGATTATCATTATTACTTGAATGTATTGTGGTTACTTACTGGAAGAGAGAGGAGAGGGTCACAGGATGAGGGCAAGAGCCAAGTTGGTGGAATATGGAGATCTACAATGTAAACATCTTTTCCCTGTAGTAGACATCTCTATCAATATTTACAGACAGTTTTTCAATTGAATGTGTCACATATATCTGTATATAGACACACACGCACTTGATGCTGAATTATTTCCTTGATAATCCTGAAACAAGCATTTCCCACCTGTAAATACAACACTTTTTAATACCAATTCCATAAAAAGTTCAATTTCTTCAAAATTAAAACTAAAAATGTTCCTCACCACTGAATCCATTTCCTTTCTTAGTCCCAGGGTTACAAAGTTCTCTCTTGTGAGGCTCGTCTGACCATCTTTTATGATTATTTCATTCATCGGTCTGTCCTCATCCAGTACATAATTGACCTATACATTACACATATTACAAATAAATGCAAGCAGTTTCAAATGTGAAATGTGAATTTAAAACTGCTCTATGCCTAAAATCAGGCATGGTGCCTGATAACTTTAAGCTCCAACACTTAAAGAACTTCAACAAATACAAACTAAATGGCACAATATTGTCAATTAATAAATCTTTGTGACAAAGCAGTACATCCAACATACCAGTTTGTCTTGAAGGGGATGATGCAATCCTAGTGTCCATGAGGCGCGACAGGGCCTGAGGTTTGTTGTCATAGTCAGAGCCTCACATTGCTCACCACAGTGGGCTTCCATGTCCACATCTGTAGGGACATCCACATGCACTGCAAGACAGTGACAGTTCTAAGCATTTGACAGTGATAAGACATAAAAAAAAATATTTAAACAATGGTTTCCTTCAGTGATGTTTGGGTGAATGATAGTTCCCTAGATTCAGACATTTTAGGTATATTTGTTACTTGAAATTATAGTTAGATCTTAAATTTATAAGATCTTAAAAAATCTTAAATTAATAGATCTTAAATTTAAATGTATTAAAATAATGAAATCGAATTATTAAATACCCAAAATGGCTTTTCCATATGCATCAAGGGTGATATCTCCATGAGAAACCTTTTTAAAGTCCTCCAGTGCCTTCTGGTTAACTCTCTCATTGTGGTGATGTAAAATGTTACGCATAAGGAAGATGTGGCTTGCTGGGGAGAGAGAGTTCATTTAATAGTTTTTAATAGTCATGCCAGAGAACAGCTGCTCCGCTGTCTGGGAGTTTATCCACCCACATAGCTCTGGCACAAGTCCAGTTACTCTCAGAGCATCCTTTTCATCTCTTGTGTTATACTGATGAAACGTGTCATACAATGCATAGTGCTCTGCGGAACCAGTTGCAGGATGGCTATTAGGATCAGGTGGGTCTTTTTTCAACTGCAACCATGGCAAATTTATTTTCAGTTCCCCTCTCTTAGCAGATTCAATATTCTCTGGGATAGCTGCAGCCACTCTTCCTTCATATGGACTGAAGGGCAGTCTGTCTGGTTCCCTTAGGTTGGTATGAGTCACTAGTCCTCGAGCAAAATCATAGATGACAATGTTTGGGAAATGTTGGAATGACAGCAACATATCTGCATAATCACGTGGGCTTTCAGCTCTTATTTTGAATTTGACTGAGTTCACAATGCCACAAGGACACATGATAACTGCCCAGCCACCTTGAAATGGAAATACACACGATTAGCATGGCCATTAACCTAGCTGTCTTCAGGTACACGTATAGACTCATACTGACATGTTAAATATAACTATTAAATATTTGCTTAGATCATTACATAGATTATGGAACAACATATAGTTAGGGCACTTACCAGATGCTCCCCAAACCTTTTGAAACACTTTGTCATAAGTGCTCCTTGTTTTCATCTCCTCCCTCAAACGGAGGAGAAGATCCATTTTTGAGCCCTTTGAATCCACACCACATTCTTTTACAAGTTTTCTCAAGGCATCAACCTGTGAAAAAATGTAGATGCAATAACAACCATTACTTACAAAGCAGGATAGATTATAATCACAATTTTTCTTGCTTTTAGTTAATAACCAAACTTGGAAGCGGTTCCAAAAACATCCAGCAGATTATAAACATCCAGTACATTTATTGAAAACCCACCTTTATAAATTACTTATGTTTAAGTGTCAGATTTGTTTTATATCATTGTTGTATATTGTTTTCAATTTTATTTGTTTTTAACTCTGCTGTAGTGCTTAGGTTGTGAGAAAGAAAAACACATAATTGAAATGTATGCATTGCTATCATATTTACATAAAATGTAAAAATTCACCTTTAAGTTCATTAGTTCGCTTGACAGTCGTTCTTCTGTGATGTCAGTGTCCACATTTTCTGCAACAGACTTCTTTGCGGTAACTTTGGCATACTCAGTGTTGAGTACTTTATTGCTGGCTCTGGTGAGGGGACCAATCCACGGTGCCCATTTTGAATAAGAAGGTGAAACTTTAAATGGATTCCTATGGTTACCTTTTTAGATGAAAAACAAAAGTTTTCTTAAATGTTATTGCACTTATGATTATGGCAGTTAAAAATAATAAAAAATTATCCATGGCACTAGAAAAGCATGCACACAGATAATTACAGGGCATTGTAAACAGAGAGATAGATCTTTTGGAAAACATTTCTAAATATGGCTGCAGGATACTTTTTCATATCTATAACTTACTTTGTAAAAAGCCTCTGCAAATAATTTCTTGGTCAACAGATAGCCAGAATTCTTCAATATCAACGTGGCCATCAAACTGTGGGTGGGGGATCCTCAATATCGCTCACTGTAAGACATTTTGCTCAAAATCATTGTTTTACTATTCAAGTTGAACTATTCCGGGGTGCGTTTCCCAAAACCATAGTTGCTAACTAAGTTAGCAACTTTGTTGGTTGCAATGCAATCTCCCATTGCCAACCAACTAAGTTGCTAACAGGTTAGCAACTATGGTTTTGGGAAACACACCCCAGTATGTTTTTTTTTTTTTTAGCTTATGTATAGGTAAACATTTATATATAGTATATTTATAGTCAAAATCTCTCAGTAGGTTAGTTGTGTATAGGGTTTATACTGTTTTACTTCATTGTTGTATGTCTGTATTTATGTAGCAGAATGACAATAAAGCTCAACTTGCCTTAACTTGAAAGAGGAGAAAGACCACTTCTTACCTGGCATGCTAAAAACTCCCTTCTTGTGCAAGTCCATTATCACAACAGGTGGATGGACCCCACAGTGCACACATGAAAAATGGTAATTATGTGCCGTCAACGCTTCAAAGTGAAGATAACCATGAAGAAGGGAGTCATGGTTTGGATACTTTTTTTGGTTGGTCTGTTCTAAGATGTCCAAGGCCCTGCCAACTGCAGTGTGATTCTGTAATAGCATTTGAAATTAGACAACAGATTGTCAAGTCATGTTTGCTTTTCTGTTGACATTTGTGAATGCTTACTAGGATTTCAGGGTGAAACTTTTAGAACAAAAACACAATAAAATAGTTACATTTCTGAAATTATTAAATGAAGAACAAACTTGCTTGTTTATAAAGAATTATCAAATCCTACATCGTTCCCGTTTAAAATAATGATTAAAATAGTACATTAAAAAACACACAAGACGTGCGTTTATAAAAATATGATGGGGTGCATTAAAGTTGCATGCATGAATGTAGAAGTGAAGCTTACCTGTACAGACTGTCTCAAGAACAGACAAAGATGCAGTGTTAATATTGTGTGGTCATCAAAATTGTGCAGCCCCTCTGCCCATTCCTGGTATCGGTAAAAATGTCCACACAACCCACACCTTTTACAGTATGTGGTCACATCTATAAGGAAGGAAAATAATTCTGTATTAGTCATGGAATCACTGTAGGTTATAACATGAATTAGCAATTAAGTTACACAAACCTTCCAGTATGCCAGTGAACGTGACAATTTTCGCTTTCTGTGTAATTAAGATTGGATCCGAAAGAGGGATCTTTCCTGGGCATACAGTGCAAAAAGTCTCCAGTGGAATGAGGTGCTTGGGGAGTGTTTCCATGTTCTGTGGTGAACAAACATCTTTTGGCAGAACAGCTGGCAATTTCTTGTTGTTCAGCAAGTAAAGGACAATTGCCGTCAAAGCGTTTCCATTAGGTGGATATTGAAGTCTTTCCTCAGTACTGTGCACATCTGGAGGACAAGTTTCTGCAAATGTGTCAAACACATCACTGTCTGTACATCTGACTTTTAGAAAAAGCTCAGGATGAGTCTGGTTCAAGTGCCATTTCGCAATGGACTTATGAGGACATGAATTCCTTGGCTTAGAGCATGGGCAGTGCCAAGTATTTCTTTTTTTGTCAAAACAAACAATTACTCTCCCTAACCGAGAATAATATGAGATGCACGTTTCCAGGACTGACACACATATTTTTGATGTTCCATTGCCAAATGAGACCTCTTTACTCAGTGGGTAGCTCTCAGTCTCTGCTTTTTGCTACCTTGAAAGACACTTTTTCTTTGTTTTGTCAGAAATCCACTTTTTCCTTACCATATCTGACAGAACTTCTTCCTTAAGGATGATGTCTGGTTCGGATGAAATAGGGCAGTATGATAATGACTTCAAATGGATGCACTGAAACCCCATTAAGCCACTTCTTCTGGAAAATTCAGAAGCCTGTTTGCATTGCTGTAGCTCACAGCTCACTTGATGGTTGCTTCCCCAGGTGCATTTCTGTACGTGTATGGGGTTTCCAAATCCAGAAAAGCTTCTTCTGACAGCAAAAATGCCATTATTACAGTCTATGCATTGGGATGGTAGATGGTGATTTGCCGTTACATCTGTATCTGCTGTTGAGTGACGTCTTTGAATGTGTATCTTGATGTTTTTTTATTAACAATTAAATTGCAGAATGTGCATGTAGTTTTTTGGGGCTTTGACCTAATTATTATTGGGTTACTCGAGCAGGTGGTTTGGGCTCGAGTTGATGAGGTAGGTTTGTTATCACTGTTAGACAGTGTAATGACTTTTGGATAAGAAGCTGCACTGGAGTGTACAGAGATGCCGGAGGGTGCAGAGATGCCGGAGGGTGCAGAGATGCCGGAGGGTGCAGAGATGCCGGAGGGTGCAGAGATGCCGGAGGGTGCACAGATGCCGGATGGTTCACAGACGCCGGATGGTTCACAGACGCCGGATGGTTCACAGACGCCGGATGGTTCACAGACGCCGGATGGTTCACAGACGCCGGATGGGGCACAGACGCTGGATGGTTCACAGACGCTGGATGGGGCACAGACGCTGGATGGTTCACAGACGCTGGATGGTTCACAGATGCTGGATGGGGCACAGACGCTGGATGGGGCACAGACGCTGGATGGTTCGCAGACGCTGGATGGTTCACAGACGCTGGATGGGGCACAGACGCTGGATGGGTCACAGACGCTGGATGGGGCACAGACGCTGGATGGGGCACAGACGCTGGATGGGGCACAGACGCTGGATGGTTCACAGACACTGGATGGTTCACAGACGCTGGATGGGGCACAGACGCTGGATGGTTCACAGACGCTGGATGGTTCACAGACGCTCGATGGGGCACAGACGCTGGATGGTTCACAGACGCTGGATGGGGCACAGACGCTGGATGGTTCACAGACGCTGGATGGGGCACAGACGCTGGATGGTTCACAGACGCTGGATGGGGCACAGACGCTGGATGGGGCACAGACGCTGGATGGGTCACAGACGCTGGATGGTTCACAGACGCTGGATGGTTCACAGACGCTGGATGGGGCACAGACGCTGGATGGTTCACAGACGCTGGATGGTTCACAGACGCTGGATGGGGCACAGACGCTGGATGGTTCACAGACGCTGGATGGGGCACAGACGCTGGATGGTTCGCAGACGCTGGATGGTTCGCAGACGCTGGATGGTTCGCAGACGCTGGATGGTTCGCAGACGCTGGATGGTTCACAGACGCTGGATGGTTCACAGAGGCTGGATGGTTCACAGACGCTGGATGGTTCACAGACGCTGGATGGGGCACAGACGCTGGATGGTTCACAGACGCTGGATGGGGCACAGACACTGGATGGTTCACAGACGCTGGATGGTTCACAGACGCTGGATGGTTCACAGACGCTGGATGGGGCACAGACGCTGGATGGTTCACAGACGCTGGATGGGGCACAGACGCTGGATGGTTCGCAGACGCTGGATGGTTCACAGACGCTGGATGGGGCACAGACGCTGGATGGTTCACAGACGCTGGATGGTTCACAGACGCTGGATGGGGCACAGACGCTGGATGGTTCGCAGACGCTGGATGGTTCGCAGACGCTGGATGGGGCACAGACGCTGGATGGTTCGCAGACACTGGATGGTTCACAGACGCTGGATGGGGCACAGACGCTGGATGGTTCACAGACGCTGGATGGGGCACAGACGCTGGATGGTTCACAGACACTGGATGGTTCACAGACGCTGGATGGTTCACAGACACTGGATGGTGCAGAGACACAGGGACCTGCTGACGCTTCAGCTAACCCACATTTCTGCACATGGTTCAAAAATAAATTTTGCCGAGTTATAATTCTCGCACAATAGCAGCAGTGATAATGATGGCTTCTGCAACATACACCATGGCATCTGTACATTTTATATCCTAAAAAACAAAGAGAAATACAGGTGTATATAAAATACAGATACATTCCTTATTATGATGCAATGTTCAGAATTAAAATTGTACAGAAGTTGACAATGAAATAAATAGGTTAACATTACTAGTGAATAATTAATAAAACATTTCAAGCTCTACAACATTTATGTAAAATAACAAATACCTCCATGTTTAACAGCTGTCTTCTCATGGGTTTGCATATGTGCCACAACATATGCATACGCTCCTGTTTTGCTGCAGATCTGGCATTTGTAGTTCGGACCTTCAGAAATTGGAGTTTTCAATGTACCTTCCCTACAAACCGTTGGATGAAGCTGGAAGCAATTAAAAAAATAAAAATTTTATTGTTTACACACATGATCAGATCAATAACACTTTACAACACTTTCCAAAAGAATCATGTTCTCTAAAGGTGTAATACACCCTCATCATTTCAGTAAACTCATTAAATACTCTATTCAGGCTGAAGTGCACCTGTTAAGAGAGGCACAACCAGCACTTTTATGATTCACTAAGCAGTATTAATTCCAGCCAAAACTACAGCAGGTGATTTCACTTTATATTGGTGATATTCATGAGTGAACTAAACATTGCAATAAAAACACTTCACAACACACAAGAAATCCTGTTTCCCGTATTTGCTGGCTAACAGTTGAAAACCCCGTCGTTATTGAATTCAACGTTATCTACTTGCGATTTAACAATATAACGTTACATCTGGCAAATTTTGTTCTTTTAGCCGCCAAGTGTTACCCGCGAGAACTTAAAAAATGTGCTTACTTAACAACGCAAATCGAGGAATGTTAAGTTTTAATAGATTATCAGCTCCAGAACCAATACTACACAACAAGAAACTGACTTATAGACTTAAATTTAAACTTTTTATCTCGGGGGAAAGTTATTCTCACCGTTGCCACCTTACGAGCTGCCATCTTGCCAACAACATCTCGTTTCTACATCTCGCGTGGTTCTGTGTGATTTGGACAACTTCAAGTTACGCCTCCTACTTCAAGTTACGCCTACTTCAAGTTACGCCCGCCTTGCAGTCTGCAGATATACACGCTTGCCCGGCGGCGGTACGAGCGGCGGTAGAACCAACGTTTTGGATGGCCACCTACTGTACACACACAAAAAGAAAAGAAATAAACCTCACAAGGGAGCATGCCCTGGGTCTCCACTCAGACAGTTCACACTATTAATATAATATTAAAATAAGAAAACAGAGTTGCAGAACCTCTCAAATATATATCTATTTATGAGGATTTATGTTTTTACACATCTGTCAAACAGTTGATAGTGGTGAAGAAATCACATATGCTGATATGACATTCTACAAAAGAAAAGCACAGAAGTCGGTAAGAAATTTCATTTCTGTGTATATATATATATGTATTATATGACTAATAAATCTGATCTAGGTGTGTTTACGTGTATGTGTTCTAATAAATGGTCAGTTATGTTCTTGATAACTACATGTATTATGTAAATGTATGTTTTTTTTTTTTTTTAGTGTGTCCAAGAGCAGGACGATGTGGTGTATGCAGGAGTTACCATTATAAAAATATACAGGAGTGGCCAGACACTGATAAAAATGTGATTCTGTTTAAGGGCTACCAACTTTCTAGAACCCACAGATCCAAAATGGGACAGGGGTTATTTTGTGTGTAATGATATATGCATATTTTTTGTCACAGGAATTGCAGACAGATATATACTTTGGATATTGAGAATATTATACTAAAGGTGTTTATACATAAGACAATGATATTTATTGAACCTAACCCTCACACAATCCCGTTGACATTATTCAAAAAAGTGAGTTCATCAAAATTAATGTGGCATTAACTGAAAATTATTGAATTTTATCCCATAACTTCTGAAAAAAATGGCTATCAAAAACCTGTTCAGTCATTTCTGTGCAGCTCGATCCCAAGATCACAAAATTAGGAGTAGCAAAAAATAGAAAAAAATGAAAAAAAATAAAAATAAAAAGGCGAATACTGTACTTTTCAAAAATGGGCACTTTTGTAATGGGTGGAGTCTTAATGTAAGAATGTGATCAGCATGAGGAGAGCAATCAGTTGAAATAAGGGTTCAGGCAAAGGTTTCAAAACATATAACCACACTGTAAAAAGATTACTGTGAAATTTACAGTAACTTGCTGGCAGCAATTGGCAAGTATTATATAAGTAATATATACACTCACCTAAAGGATCATTAGGAACACCTGTTCAATTTCTCATTAATGCAATTATGTAATCAATCAATCACATGGCAGTTGCTTCAATGCATTTAGGGGTGTGGTCCTGGTCAAGACAATCGAAAAGCACCCGGCTGCAGGAGTTGTTGGTTTTTGTTGACTTTTGTGCGGTGTAGTGGGTTATGTATTTGTTTCTCTAGAATACCACGCATGCGCAAAGTGACGTAAGGTATGTCTATAAAACGCATGCGCAGTAACGTGGTGACGTCACGCTTATGTATTTACCGTAAATACACGTGCGCGCCGTACTGACTGGCATTAATGCACATATCCAGGTTCATTAACTTCCGGATGTTCATAAGGTATGGTGGATTTGAGATTCGGTGGCAGTAAAGTCAAAAAACATTTAATTACTTTTGTTTTCTTAAAAATGTGAGTTTGTGTTGATGGCTTTTAATTGTAAGGATGCTTTGGTCATAATCATAGAGAGTGTCGCAATACGCAATACGCAATACGCAAATGTGTGCGATTTCAAACATTTATGACATGTTTTATTATTATTCGAAGTGACAGGGATTCTGCTGCTCTTTAAAAAAGTCTTATTTCACCTAAAATGAGCCTTTAAAGATGTCTTAAAATAGAGCAGAAAGACTTTATTAATGTAAGTAATGCCATTGATGGTTGCATGCATTTAAAAAAAAAAAAAAAAAACTTTTTTTTCGCATATTTGTAATCTTTTTCATTAACTAACATTATCAAAGATTAATAGATACTGTAACAAATGTATTGTTCATTGTTAGTTCATGTTAATTAATACATTAACTAGTGTTTACCAATGACACTTTATTGTAAAGTGTTCCCTCTTAAATTTACCTTCATGTGACTTCATATGACTTTTTAGGGACACTGTCAGTGAGAAGAAATTCAGAGAAGAGCCCTACTCCATGTGGCTAGATAGTTCTTTAACTCCTTACCATGTAGTGAGTACTGTAAAAAGTATTTGAGTGTCTGTGTCTTTTCATCTCTCTGTCTGTCTCCTCTCAACTATCTGTTTTTTGTTTTTCTCTGATAGACTGTATCAGAGGCTCACAGGCTCACCAGCTCCTCTTCTTCCTCAGGACACTGAAGAAGAACCAGCTGTCTTCAGCCATCCTGGTGAACTTCTACCGGTGTGTGATCGAGAGCATCCTGACCAGTTTTATCACAGTCTGGTATGGGGTCTGCTCGGTGGCTGACCGCAAGGCACTGCAGAGTGTGGTGAAAACTGCCCAACACATCACAGGAACACCACTTCCTGCTATTGAGGACATCCAGAGGAAACACTGTCTACGTCGAGCTCGCAGCATTCTTAAGGACTCCTCTCACCCTGACCATATACTGTTTAACCTCCTGCCCTCCGGGAGGCGCTTCAGGAGCCTCCGGACAAGGACCAGCAGATCCAGGAACAGCTTTCTCCCTACAGCTGTCTCCTTACTGAACTCTGCCCTCTGACACCCCCCACACACACACACACAGACTCGTCACCCCTCCTCATCACTAAATCTGATTTACAAACAAGCAACAAACAGTAACTTGTTATTACTTGAACTACTGTCTGTTCATCCAGAATACTGAGTAATCCATTTGCACACTGAAATATTTTCTATGCACTTTTTTACTGTCCATTGCACTAGTGTAAATGATGTCCATATACCACTCCTTACAATCAAGAGCCTTTTTATGCCACCCACGAGGGCCATTCTTGTAATGCTAGTATACAAGAGAGGCCTACAAATCATCTCTCCCTCTCTCTCTCCCACACACAAACCCACACCTTATTATTTTACCTCATAAATTCCCTTTCAACACCTCCCTGTTGTATATGCTGACATCTTGTTTGTTTGATTGTGAACCACAGAAGCAGAGAGATCTGAACGCTGGCAGAGCGACTGGATGGCCTGTGATTGATATCTGCTAGAATCTGGTTTGGGCTCATGTAGCCACTACACAAACATGTGAACGATGAGACTATCTCTAGCCATAACCAATGTCAGGCTCGGCTGATATCGATCAGTCTCTGTTGGCACAGCCGTGCTCTGACCGGGAGATCTGCTTACACGGGTCAGTGGAGTGTTTAGACAGACAATTGAAAAGGTCAGTAGCTACTGGTAAAACACAGTGAAACGGATGCGCTGGAAATGTGCTGCGTGTTACAGAACAACAGAGCAGTTAAATACAATAAAATACCTGTGCATCACAATTCTTATTTAAAAGAATCATGTAAATACATGTCAAATTTACTTGTAACAAAGACAATATTTTAGCTACTGTAATATAAATAATTAAAAAATGTGAATATACATACTGTTCAAAAGTTTGGTTTGTTTTTTTTTATTTTTTTGATTGCCCTGTAATTTCAAATCTGAATACTATTGTTTTTCTGCATCTATGTACCCTACCATTCAAAAACTTTGGGTATTTATTAAAAAATGTATTAAAAATAACTGTTCTCTATTTGAATATATTAAAAAAAGATCCAGCCTTGGGCTTATTTGGGAGCCTTTCATTTATTTTTGCACTGAGGTCAGCTATGTAATTGGGCTATTTCATAATGATGCATTATAATAATTAAATGGATCCGGACCAAGACCAAACACATAAGATCAGTCGATACAGAACGAAACGCTTCTGATTCCTCTTATGCCTCTGCACTTTTTAATACTGCTTTTATTAGAATATTTTCAAGGAAGCAGTGCAGATAATGATAGAGCCTTCTTTGAAAAAAAAAGAAAGAAAGAAAGAAAAAAAAAACCCTTGATGAAATCATTATGCTGTAATTTCAGTTAAGAGGACCAGTGGAGATTATATGGTAAGAGTGAGCTAATATTTAATAAAGAGGTAGAAATGGAGACAACAACTGTAAGAGCGACTCAGAATGAAGAGCAGGAGAGGAGCTGCTGCATGTTCATTAGTCTTTGGCGAAGCGCTCCTCGAGTTTCAGCTCATCTGCATGAAGACGGGCTTCTCGTGTCCCTAATGAGAGAACCTAGAGACAGTTACATTACCACAACCCCCAGCAGCACGAGCCAATCGATCCCAGGTTTAGCCCAGCGAGTCTCACTAACACTGCTGCTCTGATCACCTGATGTGTTTTGGGTGCTGGTGGGGTTTGCTTCCTGGTAGAGAGATGATGTGAGGGGGAGATGAGGCAGAGATGCCACACCCTGCAATGAAAAACATCTTAGTATTTGTTTTCATGTACATAAAACAACAAATACTGTAAACTGTTCATCTGAACGCTCTGTAAACTGAAATATGCATTATAGTGCAGGTCCATTGCTTTCTTTGAAACCCCCTAGAACACCCTAGAAACCATATATTATGGCCCTGTTAAAGACCTAGAACACCATAGCAACCACTACTACCAAAACAGCCAAGAATGTGAGAACGTGCTAAAACATCTCAGATCACCATAGCAACCACTACTACCAAAACAGCCAAGAATGTGAGAACGTGCTAAAACATCTCAGATCACCATAGCAACACCCTAGAAAACAATTAAAACACCATAGAACGTGCTAAAATTACCCAAATCACCATAGCAACTGTTTAGCAGTCACATAGCAAGCAACACACTAGAAAACAACTAAAACAGCGTATGATAAAAACTTCTCAGATCACCATAGCAACAGCATAAAAAAACAAATAAAACACTCTAAAACCCGCTAAAAAAGCAACACACTAAAAATACTCAGATCATATGAAAAACTTTGTTAAAAAGAAAAAAAGGGGGAGTGTTTTAAGAACCACTGAACAAAATATTTTAAAACTGAGGGTAAAGGGGCACATTTTCAATAAATTCACAAAGCTTATGTAAAGTGAGTGAGTGACGTGACATACAGCCAAGTATAGTGACCCATACTCAGAATTCATGCTCTGCATTTAACCCATCCAAAGTGCACACACACACCATAAACACACACACAGACCATAAACACACACACACACACATAAACACACACACACACACACACACACACACACACACACACACACAAGTGCACACACACGGAGCAGTGGGTATCATTTATGCTGCGGCGCCCGGGGAGCCAGTTGGGGGTTCGGTGCCTTGCTCAAGGGCACCTCAGTTGTTAACATTGTACATTAGGTATCATTAGATTTATTAATCCTTAAGAAGGTCGCAGGTTCGAGTCTCGGTGCTGGCAGGAGTTGTAGGTGGGAGGGAGTGAATGAACAGCGCTCTCTTCCTCCCTCAATACCCATGGCTGAAGTGTTCTTGAGCAAGGCACTGAACCCCCATTTGCTCCCCGGGCGCTGGATATATAGCTGCCCACTGCTCCGGGTGTGTGTTCACGGTGTGTTCACTTCTCACTGCTGTGTGTGTGTGTGTCCACTGCTCCAGGTGTGTGTTCACTTCTCACTGCTGTGTGTGTGTGTGTCCACTGCTCCGGGTGTGTGTTCACCAGAGGCGGACAGAGTACACAGCTTTATTACTTGAGTAAAAGTACAGATACCCCTTGCTAAATTTTACTCAAGTACAAGTAAAAGTACTACAGTCGGATGTCTACTTAAGTAAAAGTACTGAAGTACTTGTTTTTAAAAGTACTTGAGTATCAAGAGTATAAGAGTACATTTACTAAATATTGCATTACTACTGCCACAGTGCTTACATTTATGTACAGAAACATCCTACATGGAGTTATGAAAAATTTTAATGTTAATACCTTGGAGAATGTAAAAGGAATTGAAAGTAAAATCAAGTCATTTTCATCTTTTTACCGTGTTGCTTTATTTAACATTTCTCACTTGCGCACAATGGCAACGCTCTGACAAACCTCTGCTAGAGTTTTAATGGAATTGTTGCACCCACATTTGAACCTGACTGTTAAACACACCGCATACTCAAGAACATCAAAGCATAAATGCTCAGCTGATTACATTAATGGTGTAATATCAGAAAAGAAAATTCAGCTAAGAATTGTGTGTACATGAGTTTCTCTGTTTTTTCATCAATCAAATCAATAAACCTAAATCAGCAAAGAAGGCAATATAGCAATGTTCTGACACACCTCTGAACCTGACCGTGTTATCAACACGCAGCATAGAAGAGAAAATAATAATGATTAAAGAAAATTAGCTAATCAGCTGTGTTTAGGTCAGCGTACAAAGAAGGAAAAATAAAAATTCAGCTCATTTGAGTGACAGTATTTAAAGGGTTAGTTCAGCCAAAATGAAAATTATGTCATTAATGACTCACCCTCATGTCGTTTCCCAAAACCCGTGAGACCTCCGTTCATCTTCGGAACACAGTATAAGATATTTTTAGATTTAGTCCGAGAGCTTTCTGTCCCTCCATTGAGAATGTATGTACGGTATACTGTCCACGGTCCAAAAGGTAATAAAAAACATCTTCAAAGTAGTCCATGTGACATCTAGAGGGTCCGTTAGAATTTATTGAAGCATCGAAAATACATTTTGGTCCAAAAATATCAAAAACTACGACTTTATTCAGCCTTGTCTTCTCTCCCGGGTCTGTTATGAGCGTGGGGGCGGGACAGATGGGGGTTGGGTTTGGGGTGGGTCAGAGGCAAGTTGAATACACATAAGTAATACATAATACATAATTATTTAATAAGAATTATTGTGATAATAATAATGAGACTTATTCATGTTTCTTTTTTCTTTATCTTTATTATAACAAATTTATTATTACATAAAAGGAAACAATGTGGTGGTGCATGTAGAACATGTAACAAGAAATGTCATGGTACTTGAAGTACATGGAAACACCTTCATGTTAAATACATGAGGTAAAGTACTTCATGTATTTAACATGAAGGCGGTTCTTGAACCGGTTCTTGACTCGTTCGTTATCTGGCTCGGCTCGGTGTTCATCTTTAGTTCTCTCTTCACAGCAGTTCAGTCAGTGTACTGTTTGAGTAAATGAATTACTCCGGGATATTGGGTTTATTTGAACTCAGAGGGAGTGTCAGCCATGTTAAAAAAGTTAACAGCTTAAGTCATTTGTGGATTAATGCTTATTGTTGACGTGAACCGTTTCAAACGATTCAGTTCGATTTGTTGAACTGGTTCAAGAAGATCCGGTTACATCGAGTGATTCGTTCGCGAACCGGATGTGCTGTGAACGCGCTCATAACAGACACGGAAGAGAAGACAAGGCTGAATAAAGTCGTAGTTTTTGATATTTTTGGACCAAAATGTATTTTCGATGCGTCAATAAATTCTAACGGACCCTCTGATGTCACATGGACTACTTTGATGATGTTTTTATTACCTTTCTGGACGTGGACAGTATACTGTACATACATTCTCAATGGAGGGACAGAAAGCTCTCGGACTAAATCTGAAATATCTTAAACTGTGTTCCGAAGATGAACGGAGGTCTCACGGGTTTGGAACGACATGAGGGTGAGTCATTAATGACATAATTTTCATTTTTGGCTGAACTAACCCTTTAAGCCCCTTCCTCTCACAGACATACAGGCAAAGGCAGGAGAAAATACTTTCAACTGAATAACACCATTCTCACACACACAATCTATGTGTGACAACTCTCTGTGTGTGTGTGTGTGTGTGTGTGTGTACTGTACTTCACTTCAATCAGATGTCATGAAGTCTTTGGCGGATAGCTGAATGTGATTGCTGATAGGCTGTGTCCCAATCAGTGGCGCCTGCACAATCCAATCACGTTTGAGAGGGAAACAACACGTTTCCGAGAATTTTCCTTTTTTTCCGTCACACAAATTTTTAATCAGATAGGCGTTTCGTCCACACGGAATCCGGCGTTTTGGAAGAGTGAAACCGATGTTTTTTGAAACTGGGTCCCAGAGTGGATAAATTTGAAAACGCCGCCCTTGTGTTTTCGTCTGGACCCGTATATTTTCTGAAATGATGAAGTCATCAGCCCACGTCTCTCCCTAATCAGACACCGCTACGTCACGTAATAGCAACAAAAACATGAATAAACACTGAACAATTGTCTTTTTATTAACTAACACGGATTAATAAATGTATTGCTCCATGTTCGTTTGTGTACCACGCGCAAGGTTTATGAGCTTCTTCTCCGTTTTTAGTGTATCTCTGTGGCAGAATCACAGCGCCACATGCTGGTCTGGCATGTTTACTACATTGTTTTGCGGTTTCGTGTGGACGCGGATATTTCTTGAGACGAGGGAAAAAAAAGATCGGATAGGGGGTAAAGCTCCGTCTCCGTGTGGACGGGGCCGAAGAAGTAACAGGTACTTACGGTTATGGATAGAAATGTAGCGGAGTAAAGAGTACAATATTTGCCTCTCAAATTTACTTGAGTAAAGTCATGAGTACTCCCCAAAAATGATACTCGAGTAAAGTACAGATCCCTCAAAATTGTACTTAAGTATTGTACTCAAGTAAATGTACTCCATTACTGTCCGGCTCTGGTGTTCACGGTGTATTCACTTCTCACTGCTGTGTGTGTGTGTGTGTGTCCACTGCTCCGGGTGTGTGTTCACTTCTCACTGCTGTGTGTGTGTGTCCACTGCTCCGGGTGTGTGTTCACTTCTCACTGCTGTGTGTGTGCACTTGGATGGGTTAAATGCAGAGCACCAATTCCGAGTATGGGTTACCATACTTGCCAAATGTCATGACTTCACTTTTTTTTTCACTTTCGTATTGCCGGCCCGAGACTCAACCCACAACCTTAGGGTTAGGAGTCAAACTCTCTAACCATTAGGCCACGACTTCCTAAAATGTGTCCTGCACAATAAAAGAGAACTTCTGAGCATTCAAATTCTCTGCTGGGACAAAAAGAAGGAAAGAAAATCACAATTAGTTCTCTGTAAGTTAAATTGTTTCTCCTATAGACAGCAATAATATGCAATGGAGAGCAAATGGAGACTTTTGCTCGAGTCTCTTGCTTATCAGATTTATTCTGCTGAGAAAAGACCTAGTGATCTCACACGTGTCTCATCTAGAGTTTTAGAAGAGATTTCAAACAGTCTACTGTGCTCTGATTTATCAAGATGTCACAATCTGTGATGAAGAACCAGAAATCTCAATGTGAACTTGTATTTAACATCATATTCTAGAGCTATAATGATTATATTCATTTTATGACTCAATATTCTTACTTAATGTTAAAAAAGAGAAACATCTGTTACAAAAATGATAGCACCTGTAAATGTCTCCTGAGCAACAAAAGAGAAACTTCTGAGGACTCATCTTTTCTCTGGGACTCATCAATTCCCTAGAAAAAACAAAATTGTTCTCTTTATAATCTAAATTGTTTCCTCTCAATAATATCAATGAAGAGCAATTGGTGACTTTTGCTAAAAGCATCCTGCTTCTCAGATTTATTCTCCTTAGAATAAGACACAGAAATCCCATATGTACGTCATCTATAGTTTCAGAAGAAATCTCAAAATGTCTCAAACTGTGCTCAGAAGGACCTAAGACCTCAAAGTCTGAAACAGTCAGAGATCTCAATATGAACTCAAACATTTCTCATCAAATACTTATGTTATATTATTCACTTATGAGTTCTGTTATTCACATTCATTTTATAGCTCTGTACATTTACTGTATACTAAGAATTGTAACACTTGAGTCTATTTTTATTTATTTTTAGCAGGAAAAATCCAAGACTCACATCCAAGTTCTCCATGAGTTATGAAAGCACAAGAGCCTCTGAGCAATATGATTTCCCCAGATCACATGTTGGAAAGAAAACAAAAAATCACACAACATCCCTTAATAATATTCACAATAAATATTAAAAGCAGAGGAAATGGAGACTTTTACTTGAGTCTCCTGCTTTTCAGAATTATATTTGTGAGGAAAAGACCACAGTAATTTCACATGTGTCTAGAGTCCAGAAGAGATCTCAAAATGTCTCAAACTGCACTCAGATTTCCCAAGATCCCAAAGTCTGAAATCAAATGCCAGAGATCTCAGTATAAACTCAAATATTTCTCATCAACTGATTTGAGCTGTTACTCGCATTTCTTTTATAGTTCCATATATCTACTGCAAAATCAGAAACGAAACAGATACATCTGAGATCTCCAGAGTTATGTAAGAGCAACCTCTAAGCAATATCAATTTCCCTAAAAATAAACCACTTACACAGAAAATCACACAAATCGCATATGACTTTTAAATAAACATCGCGTGATCCTAGAGGTGGAGGGAGATGAATTAGGGAAGTGCCACATTCCTTGCCCTTTGTGCATGGAGATATTCATGAGTTGTTTTTTCCTCACAAGCTCAAAGTTCACGGACAGCTCTAACAGGTGGAGCACTTCCGATCCATTCGTGTCCACCTACAGCTCGCAGGTCTGGCTTCCCGGTTCGCTTCTGCGAGTGTCACAGAGGTGTCTGGTGACCATTGTTTTCTCTTATCTCACACTCACACTCAACTAATGGACTGCTTTGCCCCTTCCCTCCGTTTCCCATCTCAGACTGGGAGGTTCCCCTGGGCCCTGCTACACGGCTCAATAGCTCAGCTCCTGGATGGGATCATAACCCTGAGTGCTGGCCAAGAGAAGAGCTGCTTCTCCTCAGACCCAGAGTTCCTGCTGCAGGATAACAAACTCACTCGAGCCTCACCATGGTTGACCGTAGGGTGGCCGCGGTTGTGGTTATGCTTCTAGTCCTGGTTACACCAGCCCTGAGCGGATGCCCAAGTGCCTGCCGCTGCTCCTTCGCCATGCTTCAATGCCTGGAGCCAGACAGAATCAGCAGCATCCCTGCGTTGGCAGCACAGGAGAGCGAAAACATCACTGAAATGTAAGTTGTGTTTGTTGTTCAGGCATGTTTACAGTGAGATGCTTGAGAAAAGTTGTGTGGAAGTCCAGCGCTTGATCTTGGAAGGAGATGGAATGGGTTCAATCAAACTGATTGGCTTTCATGAATTTTCATGGAGAATTCTGGGCATTTGGATGTATAGTTTGTGCATGGTGTAGCCTAGTGGTTTTTCCTGGCAGACCACTCCAATTATCTTCAGCTTTTAAAGCTTTTAAATGAATTTCATTTATTTTGAGGAATCCGAACGTAACACGCTGAAAGCAGAACTTTCTCAAAACAAGGCAATGCTTGGGAACTAGTCAAGGACTGGAGGAAAGGACTGCTACTTTGTGTTGCTGCTGAGCTGTGTGCAGCTTCTCTTTAAGTGCTGTTAAGTGTGTCAGGTACATAATCTATTCACGGAAATGGTGAGAAAACATTTCCATGTTCATGTGTGTTTAGTCAGAAGGATGGTTCCCGGAGGTGTAGGACTTGAGATCAGTTTAGTGCACTTCATTCAGAATCATGTTTATATCACTATAGCACTCATGCTTATAGTAGGAAACATAATTGCCACACCGCTTACAATCATCTCAGTTTCATGCGTTCCCTCTTGCCCATCCCTTAAGTGTAAACAATGAAATATTTAAATGGAAGGAAATGCTAGAAAAAAGCCTGATAACTGGTTAACTCTAAGTTAGTTTACCATACACAATGAAAAGCTATTTTATATATATATATATATATATATATATATATATATATATATATATCTATCTATATATATAATATATATATATATATATATATTTAAAAAATTACAGTCAAAACAATATCCTTCACAAATGTAAGACATTTCTTTTTTTAAAGCAGTGATCCATCTCATTTTCTTATTATTTATGTCCATTGGGGTGTTTTATGACATTTACTTAGTTAATGTTTATTGCATTATTTTAGTGGTATTTAGATGTGTTTACCTTGATTGTATTTGTTTGGATCACAATGTGCGTTGCCCATATCTATTGTTTGGTCACAGATGCTGGAAATCCCATTTCTGATGAACTGTACATCATCATGTATCATTATGCTGAAGAGTTGTCCATGTTTTTTTTGTGACCAAGTTTTTAAGATCTGGTTCTCTAGAAGAGATGAGACATATAAAAAAGGTGAAGAAAAAAAAAGAACCTGGGTTCAAATCCCAAGCTAATATATCATGTTTTAATAAATCAAGCTTAAACTGAAATAGATGAGATCAACATGCAATTTCATCGTACAGAAAAGAGCAGCTTTGACATTTTTGATAATAACTCCTATTGTTTTCCATGGAGAAAAAAAGTCATTTGAGTTTCAAGCAACATGAGGGTAGACAGTTATCGATAAAATGTTGCAATACCATTTTATAAATACAAATGGCTGTTTTTTGCCTTTAAGGCCAACACTTTACCTACAATGACAATAATACAACATAATTACAACAGATTATTATTTTTTTTTTCAAGTTGAATTGACATCTACCAATCGATCAAATGTGATCAATTTAATTATTAGGATAATTGTTTGTAAAACAAAGTTTCCAAAATGCATCCCACAATGTCTGACATCATCATCACTGCATTTTTAGTTCTGCACAGTTGCCACTGTTGTTTTCCTCAGTACACCTGCTCAGGTGCGATTCTCTGAACTCCAGTAGAGTCTTACATTTACTACAAGCATTCAATCAATAAATAAGAATGCACTTTTGCCAAGTGTTTACACAGAACACTGTGTGCCTGTAAAAAAAAAAAAAAAAAAAACCAGCATTTCGCCGTATTATTGAGATGGGCACAGTACAGAAGAGCAGTGCTTCTACCAAGAAGGAAAACAAGAGACCATTAACTTCACACCAGCAGCAGAAATACATCATTCATCATGCTGTAAATTCCATTCTGTGAATTGCTCATGAATGTACTGCTGAAAACAATAGATGAAATATTGCCCACTCGACTCGATTCAATAAGCCAAAGCAGTTTGAGATGTCGTCCCACCTGCTCTGTAATCAGATTACGGCTCTCTGAGTCAATCAGACGCTAATAAATATCCGTTTGTGCTTTATGAACACAACTGGACAGAATCACAGATCAAAAGATTCCAATAAATTTGGTAGAAATGTCTTTAGTTATCAACATATATATTTGAAAAGGTTATTATGTATAATTTAGAGAAGATTTATGGCAGCAACATTATTATCAGCATGTATAATGTACACTGAAAAAAACAACTGGTGTAGGATTTACTCTGAACTATTTTTACTAAGATGTACATTTTAGTTTTTTAATGTGATTAATATTGAAATGGTGAGTAAAAGATAAATTTTTGTAATAAAATTGGTGGTGAACCAAGCAATAAATTTTACAGCTTTGAAAAATAATTTTTTTGCAGTGTACATATATTCAGTGCCTTGCTATTGGTGAATATTTTGTCATCAATCATTTGTCTGGGATTAATACACAACAAAACACACTCACTTCTTTAAAGCTTTTTTTAAGACCATATTTCAGCATGCTACAGCAAATGCATTAAAACATCATATTGAATTGAACTGAAAAAAGTTTTTTACTTTGTACTGAATTAGGGCACACGTCGTATGACGTATGCCTTTTGTCAGTACAGCTCTATATAGTCTGATTCACTGAGCCATTGTGGAGAAACCATTTAAACTTTTCTCTAAAATAATCTGAGTTCTCCTTCCTGGAAGTACAAATGCTTTTCAACGAATCTGTGTGTAACTGAAAAGTAATTTATTTCAAAATACTTCACTGATGGTACTTATGCCTCATATTAACGTCTGCAAGGGCACAGCACTATTTCATTTAACTCAAAGAGACCTGCAATCACACACTTCATGTGTTTTAGAGTGGAGATAAAACAAGTTTCTACTGCTATATGTACTCATGTGAACATTAAAGCATTTAAGCATTTATTTTCATATTTAAATGCATTCATATATATTTTATATACGTACATAAAAATAATGCAATATCAGGAAGGTGTCACTATAATGAAATGACTCGGTTACATATTGTAACCCTTGTTTCCTGAAGGAAGGAACTGAGACGTCACGTCGGTGATGACGAATTGGGAATCTCGCCATAGAGACCAATCTACTTCGAGTGTAAATTATACGAGCCAGTGCACATTGGCATGCAATGATTGCATCCATCTGCTGCTGATATAGCGCAGGTATAAATAGGCAGCAGATTCACTGCATATTCAGGTTTTCGCCAAGGAGCCGAGCCAGTGACCCGATAATGTCTCCATTCCCTCCTTTAGGGAACGAGGGTGACAATACCTAACCGAGATGTTCCCTTCCAGACGGTCACTTTCGACGTCACATCGGTGACCGACGAATTGGGAATCCCTACCAAAGCACCGCGTATGCTGTCACATATGGAAACCGTTTAGGTGCATATGGAAGATTTAGAAGTGATTGCAACTCTCTTGGGAAATGGGAGAGAAATTCTGCCGGGGAAACGCCATGGGCTCTGAGGCTGTACCATGGACTTTACACATATGGGATCTGCTTAGGTCTCCGCCTTTAGTTTACTATGCCGCCCGCAGTTGGAATCAGCTTCCAGAAGGATCAGAATGTGCTAAAACATTAGTCACATTTAAATCAGGACTCAAAACTCATCTATTTAGCTGTGAGTTGAATGAGCAATGTGCGATGTCCGAATTGATTGCACTGTATTTTTACATATTCACTATATTCTATGTAAAATCATTTTCTATTTTTAACTGTTTTAAATTCATTTTTAAATACGTCAACTTTTTTAAATCATTTCCAATGTTTTAAAAATTGCCTGTTTTATGTTTTTTAAATTGCTTGTTTTATTTTTGTTATTATTTTTCTTCATGATTATTTTACCTTCTTTTATGTAAACACTTTGAATTACCATTGTGTACGAAATGTGCTATATAAATAATCTACATACGGAACGCAGCCCTCTACCGGTTCTCAAGGATTCAGTGAGTGAGGGTCTGGCACTGGACATTCTGCCATGTCTGGCTGCCGAGGAAATGGAGGAGCTTGACAGGGTCTACAGTATGGACTCTCTGGAGTGGTTTTAGCAAGCCGACACTAAACCGAGGCCTCTCGGTGCTTCTACCTGTTTGATGTGAGAACATAGGAGGATTCTGACAGGGGGATACCACAGGGGAACCTAGGAAACATGTTGGGGGTCCCCCAGCCCACAGCTCTACAAATGTCTGTCAGCGAGGTGCCACGAGCCAGCACCCAGGAGAATGCAACACTTCTAGTAGAGTGAGCTTGCAACCTGAGGGGGCAGGGCACACCCCGTGCTAAATAAGCCAGGGTGATGGCATCCACTATCTAGTGGGCTATCCTCTGCTTGGAGACAGCACTCCCCTTCTGCCGGCCTCTGTAACAAATAAAGAGCTGTACAATTTTGATTTGTACTCAACACTGACTGAGCACGTTCCTCTGTGAGGCATGCTGTCTGTTTGACCAAATCCAACTCCATACCTAGAAAAGGGATCCTCAGAGAGAGTTTGCTCTTTTTCCAGTTGACCCGAAGACCCAACAGGCTGAGGTGCCTGAGCAACAGGTCACTGTGCTCTCTCAGGGGGAACAAGAGCCCCCTCCACAACTTTCATGAAGACACGGGGGGACAGGGACAGCCCAAAGGGCAGGACCTTGTACTGAAATGCTCGTCCTTAGAACGCAAACCACTGAAAGGGTCTGTGGCATGGAAGGATTGAGACATGTAAGGACACGTCCGTCAGGTCGATCGCTGCAAACCAATCTTGGGGAAGGAAACACCCAAAGGAGCATTTCAGCGTTAACATCTTGAACGGTAGACTGTGAAGGGCCCGGTTCAAGACACGCAGGTCCAAGATCGGTTGTAACCTACTGCTTTTCTTGGGTACAATAAAGTAGGGGCTGTAAAACCCCGTCTTTCATATCAGCTGGAGGGACCGCCTCTTTATCGCGTCCTTTGCCAACAGGACTGCGATCTCCGCATGCAAGACAGGGGCATCAGCTGCCTTGACTGATGTGAACTTGATGCCCCTGAACTTGGGGGGACACCAGGCGAACTGAATTGCACTGCCGAGTCTGATGATCCATAGGAGCCAGCAAGACGGACTGGGCAGCGCAAGCCAGGCTTCCAGATACCGTACAAGCGGGACCAGCGGAACCACCAATGTACCAGCAGTGGGGCAGAGCCAGAGATAGAGGAAACCGCTCTTTTGTCGAGATTTTGGCCACTCTGCCCGGCCCTCGTCTGGGGGAAGGAGTGGTGCGTTCACCATCTCCTGAAGAGCAGCTCCCTCCATCTCTGGGTTGCCCGTCACAGGGCCTCTTGCTCTTGCGCTTACCACCAGGTTCGGTGTCTGCCTGGATGGGCGGTGGCTGCTGTGTGACTGGCTGCTCAGCTGGAGGCTGCTGGGGCGCAGCAGCGGGGGCAGAAGCAGGAGGATGCCGTCGGTGACGAGAGTTGCTGAAACCCGGTTGATGGGTGGAGGCAGCAGCAGCCCACTGGGGCAGGAAGCGAATTGCCTCAGTCTGCTTCTGTGCAGCCGAGATCTGCTGGGCGAAGCTCTCGACTGCATCACCGAAGAGGCTGGTCTGGGACACGGGGGGCATTGAGGAACCACACTTTGTTGGCATCCCTCATAACGGCCAGACACAGCCAGAGATAATAATAATAATAATTAATAATTCCTTACATTTATATATCGCTTTTCTAGGCACTCAACGCGCTTTACATTGTCAGGGGGTATCTCCTCATCCACCACCAGTATGCAGCATCCAGCAGCATTTGGCGACGGCAGCCATAGTGCACCAGAAAGCCCACCACACACCTGCTTACTGGTGGAGAGGAGACAGAGTGATGAAGCCAATCAGCAGATATGGGGATTGTTAGGAGGCCATTGATGGTCAGAGGCCAATGATGCGAATTTAGGCCCAGGATGCCGCCGAGGTCAGACCTCTACTCTTTTCGAAAGACATCCTGGTCACACCTCTACTCTTCAAAATTTTTTAATGACCACAGAGGGTCAGGACCTCGGTTTAACATCCAAAGGAAGTTTCACAATTATTATATTGGGGCGCTAGGACCCACACAGACCACAGGGTGAGCACCCCCTGCTGGCCTCACTAGCACCTCTTCCAGCAGCGACCTAGTTTTCCCAGGAGGTCTCCCATCCAGGTACTGACCAGGTTCAGCCCTGCTTAGCTTCAGTGGGCAGCCGGTCTTGGGCTCCAGGGTGATATGGCTGCCTGCGATATCAGATAGATGGCGCTCCTGGACCACAAGCGTGGACATCGCATGACCCAGAGAACTCGCTGGGAAGGAATGGTTTGCCCTGCCAGGTGGAGGCGGTATTAGGACACAACTGCATCGCTACTGACCGCTCCACCAGAGGGTTCTCTGTATACCCCCTGGCTGACCCGCTGTCGAGGGTGGCGAGGGAGGAGGAGCTAGCAGGCCTCAACAAAGACTCAACAAAGTCTTTAAAAAGACGTGCCCTGTAAATCCTCTTTTAGGGAAAAAGGCTCTTTTAGCATGCTGAAGCACACAGGGGAAATGGCATCCTGCAACACAAACAGGGGGTAGTGCAGCCTGATGTGTGCAATCCACTCGACACGGGAAAAACAACCACTGCTGTAGCGCCATTCCGTCAACACAAAAAGCTCCCAGAGAGTGCACTGAACTCAAAGTTCAAGTTCACTCAAAGTTTGGCAGGAGCAGAACGATGATATCGCTAGGCTCCGAAGCAAAAAGCTAAATATGCGGTGCATCTGCTGCCTATTTATACTTGCGCTGCGATCAGTGGCAGCTGGATGCAATCAATGCATGCCAATTTGTATTGGCTCTTTTAGTTTACACTCGAAGTAGATTGGTCTCTCTTGCAAGATTCCCAATTCGCTGGTCACCAACTTGATGTCGAAAGTGACCGTCTGAAAGGGAACTTGGGTGGCTGCATTTCCAAGGTTATTTATTTATTTATTTATTTATTTTGATATTTCAACAAAGCAAGATAAGCCTTAGTCAATAAGAAATTCTACTTACTTAACTATCTTACTTTCATAATGTAACATGTTTCCGATTTAAAAAAAATTTAATCACTAAAAAAAAACAGGTGTTTTACGGAGGTGAATCAAGTTATTGCATTTTGATTATGCAAACAAAATCAGAAATAAAGTGCAGCAATGAAATATACTGTAACACTAACATATGGTAAATAGTTTCAGATTTGATTTAATGACATTGATCATGATTATTACTAGAGGGACCTGTTTTAATGCAGCATTATTTTAGTTGAATTTCAACCTGTTCTTTCATTTCAACCGTCTAGCTACATAGAGAGTCAAGCCAACCTAGAGAACATCACAGACATAGACCTCACCAACTACAGAGAACTGAAGAACCTGTAAGTATAACACAGTCTACAAAAGATGTATTAGATTCCAAAAGATTTTCAAGTAACTTAAGATTTGAATGAGACTTTGTGCATTCATATATGTATTTCAGGACAATCACGGATTGTGGGTTGGTATACATCTCTGAAAATGCATTCCAGCACAATTTTAAGCTGCAGTATGTGTGAGTATTCTTTAGATACACGACTGGCCTTCCCACAATACACTTGGATCTCAGAGCTTGTATCTGTCAATCATTTCAAACCCTCTTCCCCCCTGATAACTGAAGTTGCTTTATTGGTCTCAGGTGGTAAAAACCCAAGACACATTTAAAGTTACTAATCAACCAAATGAATACTGAGGAAAACATTTCCACATTTCACATCCAGAAATCATTTGAATGCATTAATTTTCCCATAATTCAAAAGGAAATTTGCAGAGATAATCATCATGTATTTCAAGAAGAGCATAACAACAATCTGAAAAACTGTGTTTGGTGGTGTGGAGGAGACTTCAGCTTGGCTCATGAATATTAATTACACAACATGACATCCAGTAGTTCTTCCTAATTTTTATTTGCAATGCAATTGTGTGGCAGAGGCTTTAGCTAAGTAAAGGAACAGTTCACCCAAAAACGAACAATTCTGTGATAATTTATGCACATTCCTATAATTTCAAATCTGTAATCTGTAATTTTTTTCTATGGAATTAATTCATCATGCTGTAAACGAGGGTTACTCCACCACAAATCAGTGTCATTAATCACTTACCCCCATGTCGTTCCAAACCCGTAAAAGCTTCGTTCGTCTTCAGAACACAATTTAAGATATTTTGGATGAAAACCATTAGGCTTGAGATTGTCCCATAGACTGCCAAATAAATAACAGTGTCAAGGTCCAGGAAAGTATGAAAAGCATCGTCAAATCAGCGTAGCACCATTTTGGCAAATCTGAGCAGTATATGCACTGTTTTCATTCAAACCAAAGCGTAAATACACGGATTATAGATCCTCCTTAAAGAACTTCCTCAGCAAATGTCTTAGAATAAAGGTACATAACATAAACCATGAAGAAAATACTATTCAAAATGTCATGTTTTATTCAATGTGTTACTCAATTCTTTGTCATTGTGAAATTTACTAGCAACATTTTTAGTAATTTTTTTTTCTTTTCTTTTTCAGTGTAGAAGCATAACTATTTTCAAATCATCCTTTTTAAGGTTCAAACTAAAGATCTGACATCTATTCCCTCCTGAAGGGAAGATTTCTAATCACGGCATCAACGAAACACTAATGTCATTAGCTGAAAGGTTGTTGACCCTTATCTCCACTATCTTGTAATGGTTATCTCTCAGTGTGTGCGACATGCCCACTGTTGTAGATGTGGGGGGAAAGCGGGTCACACAGGAGGGGAGAACGGGAGGGTTCTGGAGAAACATGATAGCATATCCAGCAGTCACATTTTGCTCACCCAATTTGGCGTATTATTGACAACTGATGCATAATAAATACACTCCACTAAGGGTCCTTTATCATGCAATTAATATTTCACAGAGGACCAGATGTGTCAGTATCTCTGCGAGCATCGTGTGGTGGTGGGGCTGTACAGTAGAAAAAATCATAAGTGTAAATGAGTCTATCTTTATTCACCTGACGTGCATGGCTTGGGTTCTTTAATCCACTGCCTCCCCCTCCTCTTGATGCCAGCTGCTATTCTCAGACCGTCTCTCCCTATGGTAGAATCGAGCTGTGATAGATAGGCGCTGATGGCCGACCCATCTGACATGAACTTTTGGGAGTAGGGAAAACAGATATTTGAACCCTAGCTTAGCCCTGCCACAGAGAATCTATATGTGCGAATCCGTCACTGTCCCCATTGGCTGTCATCTCTCTTTATTTAGCTTTAGATTTCAGCTTCCATCTGGCAAATTCAATTAGACAGGACAACAAATATCTCTGAATCAGAAACCTTGAATTGAGAGGTATTCTGTTCACAAAACGATGCAATATAATAAATGAAACTATGTATGCAGGCAACACACAGGCCTTCAAACTCCACTCTCTAGCTCTTAGCCAAACTTGTTTTAGCTTGTCTGTGAGAAAGAGAAGAAATTCATTCAACTAATTAAGATTGAATCCAGTTGTCAGCCAGTACAGAGAAATGCGTGCCAGTGTTATTTTTGAAATGCAGTGCTGCTATGAAATATTTTGCTTCATTGTACCTTGTTACTGTCGCTCATGTACTGTATGCATGTTTTTTGTTGATACAAACTCTTAAGCTTAAATATTGCTCTTTGGAGCATGAAGCATACAGTAAGTTTGTGCCGCAGACATGAAAAATAACTCAAATTATGGCATTTTTACTTTTCTAAGTGAGTGGACTTTAGATGATCAACTGGAGGACAATAAAACTGCTAAAACATTTAAATAAAATAAAAATCCCACTTACATGAAAGTGTTTATCTAAATACCAGAACAATGTTTTGCAGGTTACAGTGTTATTTTGGAAATATTTATATACAATTAGAATATTTATTATTATTTTAAATTGGCTGTTATTTTTTTTTATCATTTCAGTTTTCATTTTTAGCTTAGGTTTTAGTACATTTTTAACATGCTTTTGTGATTTTTTTTTTTTTTTTGTATTATATTTCTATTAAGCCATTTTTTTCAGTCTTAGCAACTTATTTTTCTTCAACTTATTTTATTTTACTTGGTTACCTAGGCAACATTTCAAATTTTCATTTTAATTTTGTTTTAAGGGTTTTAATCTATAATATATATTTTATTTCAGCTTTATTTTAATGAACCAAAATGATTTTTAATATTTTATTTCAGCTTTATTTTAATGAACCAAAATGATTTTTAATTAATAAGAATTAGAATTAACAGAACTTTGCAGCCTTTATTTATGAGTTAATGCATTATAAAAGTATTGTTAATGCATTAATTCTGCCTTGTAATGCACCTTAAAATGTAATATATGATCGCATGAATAGCTGTAACCACATTTATAACACATTTTAATACTTATGTATTCATTCTTTCATTTTAGTACTTCAATAGAAAATATTACAAACCACAAGATGTAAGGAATCTGAAAATATTATAGTGCATTTTAACTTAGGTTACAATTATTTGTAATTATTATTATATATATATATATATTGCATTATAATGTATATTATGATATTATTTATAATGCATTACACATAAAAGCTTTAAGTGTTACTAAAAATAGTATTCAGCGATTCTACTTCATAATTACATTTAATTCTGTATTACTTGCTGTTTCTTTGTAACTGTTTATTACATTTATTAGCAATTTCTGAGTGAAATTATCTTTTTTTCTCTCTCTCCCTTGGTGTAGCATCACAGTAGCACATTTTACACTATTTATACTTTCTTCAGAAAACATAACAATCTAGTTATGTGATAAAATTCCTCCGAAGTGGGTAAAGGCTCTGTATCTGAGCTGTCTACAATTTTTTTTATTTTTATAAAACAGTCCTATTTATGAAGAGTCTATTTAACTATTGTACAACAGAGCTGATAGAATTGAATGCATGAGAATATGCATCTCTCTTTTGCATGTGTAATTCACATCTTCTCTTACAGAAACCTGGCCTCAAATTTTCTGGTGCACATCAGTTGGAGGGTGTTCCAGTCGGTCCCTCTGTTGAGTCTGTGAGTAACACACTGCACTGAGATTTACAGATTTATACTCGGCTGGTGATTTGAGACCGAAAATGTGAACAATATACCTCTGACTGAAAAGTTTAAATGATAGATCTGAGGTCCTGCGCACGTATTATTTTTCTGAAAGCATGAAATAAGCATAAGAAATGACACCTGCTTCATTTTTGCACAGAATCTTGAGGGACAATCGGCTCACGTGCTCATGTGACATTTACTGGCTTCAGCAGTGGCACAGAAAAAGACAAAGCGACACGGATTTTCAACAAAATTGCATGCACAATGGCAACAACATTCAGCTGGATTCATTTGAAATGGAGAACTGCAGTATGTGCTCTTATCTGGAATGAAACATATTTCAGGATAAAGTGTGTTCTTTTACATACTTCTCTCACATTTAAAATGAAGAGACAATAAACAAGCCATTCTTGATTTCCCCAAAAACTTGGGACGGAGCTATTCATTTGACTGACCAATGGAAAGTGTTAAGGAAACCTGTTCGAAAGAATCATTATCTATGATAAATTACATACTTTGCATTTAAGATATTGAAACAAAATTGTCATGATGGATACTTTACAGTTTTACACACACCATTGTTCAATAATAGATCTGAAGTCTCTTTTACTAAGGCTGGATTTATTTGATCAAAAATACAGTAAAAACGGTGTAAATATTATTACAATTCAAATTAACTGTTTTCTATTTGAATATACTTTGAAATGTAATTTATTCATGTGATGCTTCAGCCTTCAGTATCACACCATCCTTTAGAAATCACTCTAATATGCTGATTTGGTGCTTAAGCAACATTTTTCATTATTATCAATGTTGCAAACACTTGTCCTGCTTCATATTTTTGTGGAAATTGTCATCCTTTCTTCAGAAATTTTTGATTATATAAATGCTGTTCATTTCAACTTTCTATTAAAGTAGACACACACTTTATATTGTGATATTTCCTGATCTTCTTCCCCTTCATTTTCAGTTTTCTCTCAATGTCCTTATAACTAAAACTGGCTAAATGTTTTGTGGTCTGAAGGCATTCCTGAGGTCACAATTCACCCATCGACACTGACCACTCAAGAAGGTGGAAATCTGACATTTACCTGTCTGGTGACTGGAGCACCAGCACCGACGCTCCGCTGGAGAACAGAGCACCTACAGTCCAGCTGGAACCTGCAGGTACATGACACTGCTTTCAGATCAGGACGCTGTCAAGGAAGTAATCAATGGAAACTGACCAATGTGATTAACCACGTACTTGAATAAAGATCGCTTGTGGTACTGGGACGTAAAAAACATGCAATCATATCTCTGAGCCTTTTGTTGTAGTATTCCTGGTTTGTAAGTCACTTAGGGCAATTAATACTCGTTCAAGCCCCTTACCCCAGTCCACTAAAATATGCTTGGATGATTAAACGTTGTTGCAGGACTTCGAAGACTTGTTTACTTTGTCAGTCAGTTAAATCTTGCCTATATCCATCCTTGTCCACAGCAAGGACTCAGGGGTTCAGCCTCGGAGCTGGTTCTCCACATGAGGAACGTGTCGTCTAGAGACAACCTGCAGAACCTCACCTGTGAGGCGGACAATCCTGCTGGAATGGGAGAAGACACGGTGCAGCTAGACATTCAATGTATGTGCTGAAACTTTTCTGTTCTTTCATTTCTGTCATTTTTCTTAATACCATGCACATTCTTATTTTTCTCTTGGAAAACACAGTCATTTTGCATGAATGTAAATCAGTGCATTTTCAAATCTAAATGCAACAGCATATGAGATGTCTATGTATATACTAACACTAAAGTCTATCTACTTATTATGAAATATATCTGCCCTTTTTATTAGAATTTTGAATTATAATAATTATTTTATCTTTATGCTATCATTTAAATTTTTAGTTATTTTGTAATGTTTTTTTGTTTATTCAGCTTTATTGTCATATCACTGAAGTACTGGTAAAGTTTTTTTTAAATTAATATTTTAATTAACTTTTTTTTCTATTTTCCATTTTTCATTTTAAAGTTTTAGTATTTTTATGGCCATTTTTAATGCCTATATAGTTTTATTTCAGCTTTACTTTCAGTTATTTTTAGTACATCAAGTTAAACTAAGTGAGAGTGTCTTTGTGTCTCCAATTGTGGAAAAAAAAGGTTAATTTTATAAAATATTTTATTTTATTTCATTTGTTGTTTTTTTTCAGTAACTTTTTTTCCCCCAATAACAAAATGTTGTTGTTTTTGTCTTTTAAGGATTTTGTTTATAACAAGCTATAATAGCTCTGTTTAGGTTTCATTCATTCCGCATCATGTTTTAGTTTTTATTACAATTTTAGTTTGAGTACACATGGTAATTATAGTGTTTAAACTTATTTTATTTAGTTTTAATTAATTAAGTTTATAATTTATTTAAATTTAGTTTTTATTCATTTTCATTTAGTCTGATAGTTATATTTTATTTCAGCTTTATTTCAATAAATATCAACAAAACCAAATTGAATTCTTTTATACACAAATGCACACAGCTCTGCTATAAAATAGAAAGTAAATTTCAAACATCGGCCGATACTGTGACTGTCTCACTGCACACGTGTGAACTCATTCCCTATATGTGTTTAGTTCCAGTGCGGATCTTGTTCATGAAGGACCCAGAACCACAACATCGCTGGTGTTTCCCATTCGCTGTGGACAGCAATCCTCCCGCCACCATCAAATGGCTGTTTAACAACATGCCTCTGACCGAAACACTCCACACCTACACCGAACTGATCAGAGATGCAACCGAGGGCTCCATTCAACACGGCTGTCTGTTCCTCAACAAGACCACCCCCTCAACAACGGCAGCTACACGCTCATCGTGGTGAATAAACTGGGTAGAGACCAGGCAACGGTAAACGGGAAGTTCACGGGTAACCCTTTTGACCCGGAAGGCATCATTCCTGGTGAAAGGCTGGAGTCGGACCGTCTGGACTGAGAGACGACTTCCCCCTAAGAGAACAAAGGACTTTCCTGATCATTTGAACACTCTCTCTTTCACTCCTAGATTCATCTTTGAGAATCTGATGTCTTGTATTGTATCTTTGAATTCCTGATTATACATATTTAACTCGATCATAAATTGTTTACATTTGAATTCTACTTATTATTACCTAGATAATTAATAAATTGTTAGAAAGCCCCGAACGAGTATCAATATATTAAAGAATAAAATAGGAATAATCAAATAAAGGTGAGAATATAATAATAATTAGAGACAGACAAAACAAACAATTTGCCTTTCAACCTAAAATTCGAGGTAATACTAAATGGGAGTCAGATTAGATCATTAAATGGAGCCCAGATTGAAGTTTAACCCTAAATTGAATAACTCCTTCAGCCAGCACCGGATACCTTCATGTGGACGTGTGCGTGTGGACCTTACACAATGGTGAGTGCACATCATCATACAACTTGTCGTGCTGTTCATAAGCTGGTGGTGCATTGAGTCAATTATTGTTATAATCTCCTCACCACACGCCAGTCCTCACTGATGACCGAGTTAAAGTTATCTAAATCTAATTCCTATTTGACTTTAAAATTTGACTATTTAAAAAACAATTTTTTGGCCTACATTTATACTAATCACATGCCACATTGTTGTCGCAGTACAAATATCGAAGAATGCATAAATCCAGATGTGTTCTCTGAAAAGGTGAGATAATGAATAATAAAAAAATTAATCAAAAAAAAAAAAAATAACCGATGCAGTGAAGTCAGAACAATGAAAACTTCAAGTTTAAACTTGAAATCGAAATAGCCCATATGTTGCATAGATTATCTTTTTTGTTTTCTAAACCTTGCCTCCATACTGCCTCTGAAACAACTTTCCTTTTCAGCTGAGCTTAACAAAACCCACCGAACCATCCATTTTGGAATGTAACACAAACTTTTCACAATTCAAACTTAAACCTCAATGGAGACAATCAAGCCTCATCCTACATTTTTTTTCTCATTAAACATCCTGTTCAGATCGGAAATGCCACCAGAGATTGCGAATGCCCAAAAGAGGTTGTGATTAAAGAGTTTTAGTTGACTTTTTCTTATTATCAAAGTCTTCTGTTGAAGGAATGGCAAGTCAGTCTACACTCCACCGCTTATTTGCAACGCATGCCAAGCTGCCCTATTGTTGCCGGATGAAAGACCAATTAGAAACGGGGAAAGGTTTGCCCAATAACATTTAAACTTTTTTTTTTTTTCTACGTTTTTATGGATTGACAGGCCTGATAACATAGTCATCAAGTCATGTGATTCTAAACATAAGCCAGCCACACATATGTTGGAAATAAAAAAGCTTTTTCCCACTCTGAGATGACTTCATTTCTTAATCAATTGTCAACAAATACGACAATTTCAAAATTGCTACTTGGATGCCTTCAAAAATCCAGATCATATTTGCAGGTTAATCCGAAGGCTAAATCAGTTGTATTTTGCGCCTAACAGAAACTGAATAAATCAGTTTACTCATGTCTCAACAGGCAAGATGTGTTGCCGTCTGAAAGAGGTCCTTTAATGGGGAAAGAGCAACTATCTCGAGCAATAGACGACAGAATCAGAATCAAAAGTGCAGGTGGGCAGCTCACACAACTGCAGAAGTAGACTAGTCTAGTGTTAGATGAAAGCCGGAGTCATGCACAATCATGGCCCATGCCCCAACTGACTTTCTCCAATATTATTTTGTCGGATCTGAATGAGGTCCACAGGAGGCAATGGGTGTCTGGCTTTTAAGTACGGCACAAAAGGCCAGCGAAGATTACAGTCTTCTTCTAAGCCTGTAACTGTTGTACAGTGTCCGCCTAACAGCGCGGCAAAGTGATGAAGTTCGTAATTACAGAGCAACAAAAATAGCATCCGAGCGAGCCATTGAAGAGAGGCATGGAGCCAGGCTTTTCACAAAGTGCCTAGTGGACTGATAGCCTCCCTCCCCTCTCGCTCTATCCCCTGCGTTTCCTATCTCTGCCAGTCTGGGGTCTCTGCGGTTATAGCTGTAAAAAAACGCTGGCAGGGGTGGTTACCAGAGAATTCCTGTAAAAATACAGCAGCACGTAGATTACATTTCGGAAGGACATCTGTAATTGATGTTACAGTGAATGAAAATGAAAGCCGCTAAATCACATTAAAAAATTGTTAAGTCTACACTTTTTTTTTTTGTTAATTTCACATAACTGCATTGTATATAAATAGACAATTTCCTGATATTGTGTACATGTAATAAGTGCTTATGTGCATCATAAATAATCAAATTAACAGGGAAAATATCAAACAAAAACTAATTTAAAACTGGGTTATAAAACACAGTAAAACTTTGCATTTTTTAAATGGAGATGTATGTATATTATACCGAAAATAGCCATAATATGCTGTATAATTAGGTTAATTAATGAAGTTATATTTATAATGTGTTTACAAAATAAATACATCTTGAAATAAGACAAGAGAGGAAAAATATCACTTTTGCAAAATTTATTTAGTAGCCATCAAAAAGATTGTAAACATAACTGGATGCATTTTATTTTTTTTTTTTTTTCAAACTAAGTTTTAAAAAGTTATTTAACAAAGTTTAAGTGCCAGGCACAACAACAATTCACAACAACACACTCTCCCCTGTCTGGAATGTTCCACAGTAAGACTTATCGATCTCCATAGAGACAATCAGGTGATGCCAATAGGCCAAGTTACAGGTCAGATCTGTGGAGAGGCGAGCCCCCTTACAGTAAGAATGCAGGTTTGTTAAGGTTTTTTTTTTTTTTGCATTAATAACAGTTCTAATTGAATAAATGCAAGATACATATGGACCCTCTACCAGAGAGTTACAGTGCACCTTTAAGAGTTTAAAACAAATTACATAGTGCCTTAACCATAATACACATTGTGGATTTAACAGTGAAAACAGTACCTCTTTCTCAAACAAACAGTCAGAGTCAACAGAAAGAGTCCATATTTAGGCTTAATCGCCACCTTCGTGATCGGGAGGTTCCTGCATCAGGGTGAGGAATCGAGGGTTCAAGTTAAGAGTGATCACTTTGGAGTTTTTATTCTGCACTTTGGTTCCCCTTTTCTGGGCTTCTATTGAGAAAAAACACCTGTAGAATAAAAGCATATTAAGCATTTTAGTTGAGAGAGAGAGAGAGAGAGATATACATACACACACACGTTTGTGTGTATGTACGTGTGTCTGTATGTATGTATGCATGTATGTGTGAGTCTCTGTGTGTGTGTGTGTGTGTATGCATGTGTCTGTCTGCATGTACAATGCATGCCAACTCTGCTTAATGTATGTGTGTGTCTGCGGTGTGTGTGTGTGTCTGCTATCTGTCTGTCAGTGCTACTACACTACAGGCTTAGCACGTGTATCAGCAAAACTTATCACGGATCCGCGGTTTGATTAAGAGTCAATTTTATTTTAAAATGCGCCTCTTTGGCTGACCACAATCAAGAGTGCCGAAAGTATTAAAGGCCGATGTTAAATTAACACTCTGCAGACTTACAGTTCAATGAACCAATATTTTTGTTTTGCCATTCATCGGTTGGTTCCTCACTCCAGTAATAGCCTATCAACACTTGCGCAGACGGTTGAAGCCGGGTCCGCTAAGCAGTGGAACTGTAAAATAAACAAAGGAAGGCAGCACACCTCAGCACTATTACTGGTAGGCGGAATAAACAGTCACAATCGTGCTATCTGAGATTATGCTTGTTCAAGCAGAGTTAGTAATCCCAGTCACACCACTGAGAATGGCCGGGTTACACATACGGTGTTTCACTCCACTGAGGCTAAAGCAAAGGTTTTTGATTACTCACTCACTCTTGAGCGCCTGCCACAGTGATTTCACCGTTAAGCCAATGGTGAGGTCCGCGCCAATGAGGCGCGATTTAGCGCTGGCGCCGCCCAGTTTCGGGCGCGCAAATGAGGCGAATTGACTAACATGCAGAGCGAATGAGGAGAGTTTGTGTTGATTAGGTTTCCCTGTATCTCAGACACTCAGCATGTAACTTGTTGAGGAATAGCAGGACTGTAAAAAGCAGCAAATAAAACTGTATATCTACCAGCTATGGTTTAACTTTGCACCTTTCAATCCGCGGGCAATCAGCAGAGGATTGAAATAAATAAATAAAAAACGAGGGACTGATATATACAATAACAGCAAGGGTAAAGCGGACTTGCTACAGGTGTGAACTGTCAGCAGCGATTACAGGTCCTTCTCAGAACAATGAGAATATTGTAAAAAAAGTCATTTCCATAATGTAATGATACCACCCAAATGTCAGCGCCATTAGATTCATTGCACACACTGAAATATTTCAGGTCTTTTCTTGTTTTAATACGGATGATTTTTGGCATACAGCTCATTGATAACCCAACTTCCTATCTCCAAAAAATAGCATGATCCATGAAAAGGTCGTCCAAACGCAGTTATTAAACATAATCCTGCTGTTCATTTCATAAATGGGCCAGGGGCTGCCTTACTTCCCCGTCCGGAGATTCTAGAAATGTGGTAAAAGAGGGACCTACATGCCGTCAGATGACCATCATTGTACCCACAAGCGAGCAGAAAGTACTGACAAGAAGTTTCGGCCATCAAGGCAGACTGTTTTCCTAGTAGTGATGCATCAGCTCACACCTATACTTCATTCTATGTTTAAGTTGATTAGATTAAGCGCCATTTAGTTTTTACTGCTTCATAAGAGTGTTTTTGACCCTGATGAAGATTGTCGAGTGGCACTATTCCAGAACGGGGGACTGAGTGGAGCATTTAATTCTTTTGGCGTGGTTTTTTTCATTGTGCATGATCACAGTTCATATGTGTGTGGGGACCAGATACAGGCATTAGAGCGCCTGATATTTTCATGCTAGAAGCTGCACTCCATGAGTTAATAAGTGGTCCAAAGTATTTTTATGAAATTCCCGCAAATTTTTGCGTATGAAGTTGGAAATCATGTTGCCAGAGTCTGGATTTATTTTTATGAATTAAGGGATGTTTCAAAACATCCCCTCTGTTTTTTTCTACAAATCAAGTAACTCCTGTATATATATGGTATATATATGCCATATATCATATGCTATATATATATCCACTGTGTTGTTTTATCAGGGCAGGACAATGCGGTGGCTAGCTATCAGGGTTCTGGGAGCACTTCATGCTTCCATCTGCTGAAAAGCTTTATGGAGATGAAGATTTCATTTTTCAGCATACGACCTGGCACCTGCTCACAGTGCCAAAACCACTGGTAAATGGTTTTATTGACCATGGTATTACTGTGCTCAACTGGCCTGCCAACTCTCCTGACCTGAACCCCATAGAGAATCTGTGGGATATTGTGTAAGAGAAAGTTGAGAGATGCAAGACCCAACACTATGGATGAGCTTAAGGCAGCTATCGAAGCATCCTGGGCCTCCATAACACCTCAGCAGTGCCACAGGCTGATTTGCCTCCATGCCACGCCCGCATTGGAAGCAGTCATTTCTGCAAAAGGATTCCCGACCAAATACTGAGTGCATAACTGAACATAACTATTTGAAGGTTGACTTTTTTGTAGACTAAAACACTTTCCTTTGAGGATTGGTCGGATGAAATAATGCTAATTTTTTCATGAGCTATCACTGCCAAAACTCATCAGTATTAAAACAATAAAAAGACACAAAAATATTTCAGTTGGTGTTTAATGAATCTCAAAATATATGACAGTTTAATTTTTATCATTACATTATGGAAAATAATGAACTTTTTCACAATATGCTAATTTTTTGAGAAGGACCTGTATCTTCTACATGGAAGAACATGGACTCCTCCTCAAAGTAGCGGAGTGAATTTCGTGTGAATGTCTCTTTGAGGTCAATCCCAGTGGGTTCCTTGAAGTGGACTGACATGCCAAGTTCATCAAACCAAAACGGCCGCTCCTCTCTAAGGCATTTGATACTTTCTCCCTGGTTGACATGTTGACGCTGTGTGTAAAACATGGACTTCATTAGGCATTTTACCTCCTCTGGATTGGCATCAGAGCGCTGGAACATCACCTGGAGTTTTTCCATCTTTTGCTGCTGGCTCTCTTGAGTTTCTTCAATGGGCATTAGATGCACCCGTAAGTGTCCTGTATTGCTGCTGTCTCTTGTAATGGATCTCGTCTGTCTGGTCTGAGACATCAGTCTGATGTTTTCTTTTTCTTATTTTGGGTGTTGAAGTGAGCCTCACATTTTCAATTCTGTTTTGCAACTGTTTGACAAGGGAATGGTAGCCTGTTCCAACAATATCACCCTCTATTACATCTTGGAGAGAATTGGGATATTTTCACATTTTTGTTGCAACATCAGTTGAATGCTTTTTCCCTACATAAGGGCATTTTTCCATCATCTCAGTCACAACAATCCGGACCATTTGCTGCCTCAGTTTTGTGCCGGGCCTTTTTCCCCTCTCCAGAGAATGCATCCTCCTAAGGAAATTGGAACTTTCCAAAAGGTGTCATCACAAGTGTGTCAAGTCTGGGGCTGAGGAGGAGGTTGACGATGAAATTCGGGTAGATGAGGCTTCCACAGATGATAGTGAGCTGTTGTCGGGAGTGTGGTCTTTAAATGACAAAAAAATAAGATTATTATTTACACTGTACAATATTACACAATGTCCATGTCTGATTTTGAATAGTTGTGTGGTGTTTTTACTTACATTTCTGTTTCCAAACAGAAAGAAGCTTTCTGGCTTCTACAGGTCTTAATGCATCTTCAACAAATCAAGCCTCCGTTATGGAACATGAGATCATCATACGTACTCGACTCCAATGGGACTGCAAGTGCTCTTCCAGTAGGATGTGTTTGTTTATTGGCTTGCAAGTTGTGGCAGGGACTTTCCATGTGGCGACATGCTTCCTACACATGTGGAGAAGTGTGTATACACCACTTACTGGACACGACACAGAACCTGCCCTCATCTAATATTGATCATGTAAGTGAGGACACTAGTTTCTTTCATCGTAGTGAAAAAATGGCGTTGGAACATAATGAAAAAATTGGCATAATACATTAAATCCGCAACAACAGCTATAGGAGCCGCTTGCGGTGCAGGTGCATTGTGTAGACGATAATAATGGGCCTTGAAAGCCGCGTAAGTGGTTAATGTTTGACTAAAGTTGGCGCCAACACATTTGAAAAGACAACGGGGTTCATTCCTAAGCACTCTGCAATGAAGTACATAGCCTCTTAATTAATGGGCTTTCAGCACACATTTTCACTTGGTCTCGGAAAAAAGTAGACTGAATGTGAAGCTTACCGTTGCAACTTTCTCACTTTTCGGAGGAACAGCAGCAGATCCTCCAAAAAACTTTGTGTTTGAAATCGTCAGAAATTTGTCCTAAAAACTTTTAAAATGATTTTAAAATGACAAAGTGGTCCAAAGATTTCTGCTGCGCCGGTTTTTTTTTTTTTTTTTGTCTAGTAAATACAGCTCTGGATCGCTCGTTATTGACGTCACTCATGCTTCTCCCGCGATTATCCAATCAGAGACGAGCTTCATCTGCGCTATGAAATTCAAAATTATGCGGGCTCAGTGCACAATGCTAGCCTGCACTGGTAAACGCCGCCCAAGTACTAACTAATAACTCAAAAAACCGTTTGAGTAAACCGATATCCTTAAAAACCTGACAAGTTAGGTTTACCTCAAAACCGTTTGAGGAAACGATTGCCTTAAACCTTTAAGGTTTTTTAAAACTAACAAACACTGTAAAACCGACAAGTAACGTAACTCAAACCTGTGTTTGTAAACAAAATATCCTTAAAAACATGACAAGTTGGGTTTACTCAAAACCGTTTGAGGAAACCGAGTTGCCTTAAACCATTTAAGTTTTAAAATTAACAGTTATGAGTACTCTGAACTTAATTCAGTTGAGTTTCACTTGAAGAAGATATACATTGCAATTAAATAAGTAAGTGATTAATTGAGTGATAATTGAGCATTAGTGATGAACACCTGTCTGTTAACAAACAGAATTACTGAAGGGAAAAGAGAGAGAAAGGAACTCAACTGACTTCAGCCACAGCCTCACTAAAAACGTGACAAGTTATGGTTACACTCAAACCGTTGTTGAGGAAACCGATTGCAGTTAAACCATTTTAAGGTTTTAAAACCACTAATAGTTGTGGATACTCTGAACTTAATTCAGTTGAGTTCACTGAAAGAAGATATACATTGCACTTAAATAATTAAGTGATTATTGAGTGCTATAATTGTTGATGAAATTAGTGATGAACAGCTGCTGTTAACAAACAAGAATAATTACTGAAGAAAAGAGAAAACACAAGAACTACAACTGACTTCAGACACAGCCATTAGCTAAAAAAAACTGAAATAAATACATTTAAATCTACTCAAGATCTGATTAAAACAACCCCAAACAACCGCATCACCAGCTCCATTATTAATAACCAGACTGAACTTAGTTGTCTGTCAGACGTCTACAGAAGATCTGATTGAGAATTAACTAAGGTTTAAGATGTTGATTTATGTTTTCATTGTAAAGTAACCATGTTTCGAAGATCATGGTGTTGCCGTTAGGTTGGGCTCTTGACCCCTTGATTTCTGTCTGTAGTTTTTTTCTTTGGCTGTTGTAACCATTTGTTGTAACTCAAAAGCCCAGAGAAAATATCATCAGGTGTTATACACAGACAGACAGACAGACAGACAGACAGACAGACAGACAGACAGACAGACACACACACACACACACCACACACACAACACACACACACACTCACACACACACTCACACACACTCAACACACACTCTCACTCACACACAACACACCAATCAACACACACACACTCACACACACACTCACAAGCTGCTTTTATCCAAAGCAACTTACAGGGTATTCAGGTTAGCATTTAGGTTTTTATCTAACCTGTACCTAGATGTTGGTTGTTATACTGTATATTGGTGAATGGAAATCATTGATTATTGGAGTACTGTTTGGAGTCTAATCTCTGACTGAAAGTAGGTGTTGTGTAACGAGTCGATTGATTACAGTAAGACGATGTTAAGAACCAGTGGTTCCTGTGATTAATCATTTAATATAAAGAACTTTCCAAAACAGTTTGGTTTTTTCTTTGGTGTCCCTTAGTCACAAACAGGACATTCAATAATCAACATATGAACCTCAACAATTGGTGACCATAAAGAAAAAATAACCAATTGCAAGCAGAGCATGCTGGGGAGCCATGGAATGACATAGTACCCAGCCAGTGCATGGCAGCATTTTTTTTTTTTTTTTTTTTCGTGAAAACCATTGTTGGAGGTTCATATTCTGATTTTTTATGTGATGTTGTGTGGACTGAATTGGACACCATAGCAAGACCAAACTGTTTGGAAAACATTTATGGTTAACTGATTATGAAAGAACCACTGACTTTTTTCACTGACAATCACGTGACTAACTGTAGTAACCACTGCTATTTACTAAGATTTTGAACTCTGACAGCTCCATAACTGATGATTATCATCACCAATATGCTGTATAACAACCAATAACCTGATCATATTTTTTTCTTCTGGGTGTGTTGAGTTAATTAAAGGTGTTTCCAAAACACATGGTTTACAACGTCCACAACAAATAATCTAAGACAGAAATCAAGGGTCAAGAGCCGCAACTAAAGCAAAACCTGATCTCTAACATGGGTTACTTTAAATGAAACAATAAATCAACATCTAAACCTTAGTGTAATTCTCAATAAGATCTTCTGTAGGACGTTTCGACAGGACATAAAGTCATTTCTGGTTATTAATAAGTGTAGCTGGTGTGATGCTGTTTGTTAACAGCAGATGTTCATCACTAAAGCTCAATCAGCACTTCTTATCACTTGATTACAAATTGCAAAAGTTTTAAAACTTACAGGGTCTTAATGTAAAGCCCCTCTGTTTACTCAAACGGTTTGAGTTACTGTGACTTGTCAGGTTTTACAGTGTGGGTGCCAGCCCGAACCTCGCCCGCAACATTTTTTGGACGGGAAGTTCGGTCTGGATTCGATCCATTGAGGAGTAATTAGAGATCTGGTAACTCCCATTACTTTCCTGCAGAGACCTATACTTGAGTAATTATGCTCGGCTCCCAGAAGGCCGAGCCAATCAAATTGCCAGGTCGTGGGCTTTGGGCTTAATCGATGATGGAACAGGCTATCTGCGGTTACGTAACCACCCACGTCATCAAAGAAGCGCTGGGTTGAATTGGTTTCATCACCAACGATGACGTGCAGCTGGAGAAAGTAGGATGTGTTAGAGATCGCCGGTATCCACGTCTGTAATAACAAAGAATCGACCAGCGCATTGATTTTAAAAGACGAACAAAGAAACCGCATCAAGGCATTTGTCGAGGCGAACGATTTGTTTGCCGTGCCTTCCACCCGGGATTCGGCATAAGTTTAAAGGTATAGTTCACCCCAAAAATGAAAATTATGTCATTACTGACTCACCCTCATGGTCGTTCCAAACCCGTGAGATCCTCCGTTCATCTTCGGAACCCAGTATAAGATATTTTAGATTTAGTCCGAGAGCTTTCTGTCCCTCCATTGAGAATGTATGTACGGTATACTGTCCACGTCAAAAAGGTAATAAAACCTCTTCAAAGTAGTCCATGTGACATCAGAGGGTCCGTTAGAATTTTTTGAAGGCATCGAAAAACATTTTGGTCCAAAAATATCATAAACTACGACTTTTATTCCGCATTTGACTTCTCTCCCGGCGTCTGTTATGAAGCGCAGCCCGTTCACAGCAGTTACGTGTTCGCGAACGAACGCAACTCGATGTAACCGGAGATCTTCTTGAAACCAGTTTCCCCCCAAATCGAACTGAATCGTTTGAAACGGTTCGCGTCAACAATAAGCATTAATCCACCAATGACTTAAGCTGTTAACTTTTTTAACATGGCTGACACTCCCTCTGAGTTCAAATTAAACCAATATCCCGGAGTAATTCATTTACTCAAACAGTACACTGACTGAACCTGAAAGCCAGATAACGAACGAAACATGACTCGTTCTCGAGTCAAGAACCGGTTGCATCGGTTTTCGGATCACCGGTAGTGATGGGAAGTTCTGTTCTTCTCCGCGAAACCGTTTCTTTCGGACAGTTTGATTCAATAAACCGGTTGCCGAAAACGGTTCACCAGTTCTTTTGCGCTCGACGTAATGACTTCATTGGCGATGATTGCGTTGCCCTTGATTCAAGCCTTCGGTTTACCCGCACTCATAACATTAGCACAGAATCAGTTCAGAATCAATCACCAAAAGAACCAGTTCGGTTCAGACGCGCCTGTGTGTCGGTCTGAATTCACGCATGCGCAGTATCATCAGCTCCTCGTTCTCGAACCGGACGCGTCCGACAGAAACGGTTCTTTGACTCGAGAAACGTCAAGTCAATGTTTTCGTTCGTTATCTGGCTCGGCATTTCAGTCAGTGTACTGTTTGAGTAAATGAATTACTCCGGTATATTGGTTTATTTGAACTCAGAGGGAGTGTCAGCCATGTTAAAAAAAGTTAACAGCTTAAGTCATTTTGGATTAATGCTTATTGTTGACGCGAAACCGTTTCAAACGATTCAGTTCGATTTGGTGAACTGGTTCAAGAAGATCCGGTATCATCGAGTTTCGTGAGTGATTCGTTCGCGAACCGGATGTGCTGTGAACGGCGCTCATAACAGACCCGGGAGAGAAGTCACATGCTGAATAAAGTCGTAGTTTTTGATATTTTTGGACCAAAATGTATTTTCGATGCTTCCAAAAATTCTAACGGACCCTCTGATGTCACATGGACTACTTTGAAGATGTTTTTATTACCTTTCTGGACGTGGACAGTATACCGTACATACCTTCTCACTGGAGGGACAGAAAGCTCTCGGACTAAATCTAAAATATTTTAACTGTGTTCCGAAGATGACCACGGAGGTCTCACGGGTTTGGAACGACATGAGGGTGAGTCATTAATGACATAATTTTGATTTTTGGGTGAACTATCCCTTTAATTTATCAGCTGGCTCCGATGGTCGCTAAGAAGATAGGACGCAATGAAAACCCTGTGGTCATCGTGGTTTCTCCTTTGGTCGCACTCCTGGAGGACCAAGTAAAAGAAGCAACCGAAGTGGGCATCACAGCGAGGTGGACATAACCAGCGGTCGTTGTCTGCTCCGAATCCTGGCTCTGAACAAGAAGTGGAGGGACATGCTAGGCTCCGATGTTTTCCAGACAACGTAATGGGTATCTTCGGGGATGAAGTTCATCATCATTTACAAATGGTTTAAGATTTAATCTGACTGTCTGACGACCTAGAAAAATAACTCATCAACATAGAGACATGAAGCAAATGTTGTAAAAAATAATATTGTACCTAACGTATGTCCCGATGTAAGTTACGTCTGTAAGTCAGTTTTGTGCAATCATAACGAGAGTCTCGGTGGAGTGAAATAACAAAAAGTTCAGAACATTCTCATTTACTATATTATTTATAACAGGGGTCAAGCTGCAAAAGGGTGGACGACATTTCGTGAGAGCTTCGCCAAGTTGGGGGGTGGGTGGGGTAGGCAACTTAGAGATCCTAGTTACGAGCGTGGTATGTTGTCGTAGCACAACAAAGCTACCCTTCCTGTATGTGCATGTGTTCGATGTTGTTCTACCACTAAGTCTAACGACACCTGTTTATGTTAACCCCAGTTGCATACAGCAGGTGTGTGAATTTTCTAACATGTATTTTTAATAGTGTGACCAGGAAAGGGTCAAGATGCCCGTCGAGCTGAGTTAGCTTCAAACAAAGGGGTCTGGACGCTTTTGTTTATACTCACACACCATACCCATACTGGAAGTCTCTGTACCCCTTATAATTGATGTACTTTTTTTAGTAAATGTATGTACGGCCATTACAAATGAATAGAAGATGCTACTCATCATTTTGTATTTAATGATTACTTAATGTTTGCTTATTGTCCTTCTATATTATTGCCAAGGTAGCACTATACTTGCATTGACTGCATCTGCTGATCGGGAATCCAGAGCAGGGTAATGAAGCAGCTGCAGATGGACAATCCAACTACTTTGGCTATGATTGGGGGAACTCGGTGAAGATTCCTGGGTTGACAGAGATCCTGAGAAAAAGATTGAAAACCTAGGCAATGTTCCACAGCCAGACACTCCCTCCACAAGAAGAACAGAGTGCGGTCATCTCTGAGCGGGACAGGGTAGCTGTAGAGTTGTTGTGCGCGACAACAGCTCTTGGGATGGGCCTTAAATGTTCCAAACATATCACACATTTGTGATGTATGGTTACCAGACTGTGGTGGAAGCCCATGGTTCACAGGTCGGGATGGCAGGCAGAAAGTGGTTTGCAGACCCATAGTTAACGACAGTACGTGAGACTGGAGTCATTATTTGTCAGCTTACGTGCACAAAGCATTGTGCTGCCATCTTGAGTACACACGACCGCCCCAATCTGTCCATCCTGGACATCTGTGCTGCGCACCTACTGCCATTCTGTTTGTTCTATGTGAACCCTAAGGTTTGTGGGGAGCCAAGCCCAAAATATGAACATTTTTAAAAGGGTTATTGTCTTCGCCTGACAAATGTATACTGGTCACCAAATGAGGACCAAACGTTTGCATCCGGGAAACCTGTTTACCTAATTACCAGGGCCTCACGTTTGACTCCGGACCATACGCATCGTGTACACGTTTTGCCCCGCCCTGTAACTTGTGATTTGGAGCTGAGCTCATCAATGCGGTTTACAGAACACTGCACACACACATATTTTTGAACCTGAACTCAACGGGTACACACATCATCTCCCTGTATTCAAAACTGAGAACATGCAAAGGCAAATCAATAAGGATTCTTGATGAGGTTTTTGATGACATCGAGCCGATGTCCCCTACTTTGTTTTTACTGACATGTTGTTCAGGTTGACATGGACTACACAGGTTACTTTGATGAAGATCACGAGGATGACCATATACAATCAAAGTAGCTTGGAATCAGGCTTGACAGTGCTAAAGGGTCTCTGACTAACTAAAAAAAGAGGCTCAAAACTTTAGCTTCAGGTTCTTATTGACTGTCATTTTGTTGTGTACATTTTTAACCTCACTTTCTAAAATACTTTGGAATAAAATGTAAACTATTTAAAATGTTCAAGTGGTGGTTGATGTTTTTCATTTAGAAAATATGAACAATGAGTCTTATGGCAATAAGCCCAAATCTTCATAACTCCAAACATATTAAGACAACACAACCATAAAAACACAACGTTGATTTTAAGAATGTGATTTTAAATGTATACTGTATTAAATAAAAAAAATGAAATTAAAGAATAAGTTAAGTTAGAATGTACCTTATCAAAATTCATTCTGCCTAGAATATGAGTATGACGAAGTCAGGCTAGCACAATGACAGAAAACAAAGACAATTAGAGGCACTGTTAGGATGTTCAGCCTGTGAGAATGATACCATGCTCAATTTTTTATTTTATTTTTTATAAAAATAAATAGAAAACCATTAAGCTAAGTATTACATTAAAATTGAAAGACTAAAAGAAACATAAAGCATACGATGATTAATGTTGGGACTGAACAGAGCACAATTTTGCCATATTTATTTATATATAGATGGCAACCTCTCTCAGGTTTCACATTATTATTATTTAATTTTTTTGTGAAAAAAAAAAATTTATTACCTCAATTTGCATCGTTTCATCAATCATGCTAGAATTAGCCTACGGCATAAACTTGTAAAGTGACATACACACTTTATTTGTATTTTTAAAAACAACAGACTAAAACTTTTTGACAAATAATTTTGATTACAATCACATATTGTTATTGTAAATATAACAAAATATTATGTTTAATAGTTTACACAAAATTCAATTGTGAAATTAAACACAAAAATTATGTTTTGGGCTTTACAATACTTTTTCTGTAGGGAGTTTGAACATAGTTTCTCAGTTCATTTTTTACAGTGTGTTGAGTGGGTTTTGTGGATTTGAAGGAGAAGCTTTCTAAAAACCAGAGTGATTTTCTTTAAGGATCAGGACCCCATTCTGCCAGATACGGTTTAAGAATGCTGTTTTGGGCTGGGTGGCATCATAGTTGTGAATTTTAAACTCACCATATAACAAGGCAAGCGCCAGCAGTACTCCTCACACTTCCCGATGCTAGAACACACTGAGCCTCAGCCATTTAATAACACTATGTAATCATGTGTGCCACATGAGAACCCTAGATCTTGCTGCTTGTTGAGGAAGGTTGTAATAACTACTTTTTCAAACCAGGGGATTTGCAATCTTGACGTTGCCATGGACTACTCAGATATGTTCATCTCGTTGTGCAATAGCTCCCCGTGTGTACAGTCCCAATATACTTTAGTGAAAAACATTAATATTATAAATAGCATTTTCTCTCTACTCGCTATAGTAGTGACGATCGGATGCATCTTTTCTTTATTTATTCTATACATTTAATTTACAATTTTTTATTATTTTGATGTTATGTCAATTCATTTTGGTTTATTTATTCATTACTTACTTTTAAATAGTTCAGTTATCAAAACATTATTTCTGAATGTTCTCTGAGGTTTTCGAAATGTCCATTTTTTTTTTTTTACATTTCTTCTTGTGTTTAGAGGAAAATAGTAAAGGGATAGTTTCGCTTAAAAATGAAAATTCTATCAAAAAAAGAAAAAAAATGCATTTATGTAACCTTTGAATGTTCTCTGGACGCTCTGAAACAATAGTTTCATTGTATAAAAAATCATATATATATTTTCAACCTTGACATGTCTGGAACATTTCCATTTAAAGAACCAACAAAAAAATGTCTGAGAAAAAGAAACAACAATTCTTAAAACTGTTTTAAAAGTGCCCACTTAACTTCAAATGTGATACCGGAAAGAACTGTTTCCAGCACATTTATCTAAGTTTCTAGAATCACCGTTCCCGTTATTGGCAAAGCAACTGCAAAAACAATGCCCCACATCTAGTTATTTGATCACCCTCCTCAGTCCAGTGGCTATCAAAGCTATCCTGGAGGACCCCCGCCCTGTTCACATTTTGACTAGGTCTCCTTAACCGAACACACTCCGATTCAACTCATCAGCTCATTGTAGAGATGCAAAAAAAAACAAAAAAAAGAAAAGAAAACAGGCACAAGAAAAGCTCGAATCTGCACTGCGTCTGATGAGGAAGAGATACAATATCTGTAGTCTGGGGGTCGCCCTCCAGAAGCAGGTTTAAACCTCCGACATACAGAACAGCGTTCAACTTTAACACGTAACACTTATCAAAATCGTTAAATGCTGAGTGGCTGAGAGTATACCAGGATAACTCGAGAGAATGTGATGTTCTACTAATGGTGTCAAACTGTAGCACAAAACTAGTTTGTAGAGCGGACGGTAGTGAGAATTCCCAGCCTGTTTTCAGCTCGTGGCAGCCACACAAAGCCAAGCACATAATGTTTTGTGCGGCCCACTGCAAAAAAATACTAACTGACCCCGTATTTGTTCGGTTAATAACTTAGTACTCAGAAGCCTAATTGTTACTGTAATTTCATTGACTGAACTAGGGCCTGTCGAATAGTGGGCAGAAAAAAAAAAAAAAAACTATCGCAATTTCTTTGCTCAGGTTTATTTGCGATTTTCGATTTTAATCACCAGTTTGAACGCCCAGATAATGCTTTACAATCATAAATGCATTCAGGATGAATTTGAAACATATTTCCAAAGAAAACCACATTAGAGCTTTATCAAAGTTGTACGTCTCTAGAACAGGACAAGTCAAAGTACCTCACTTACTAAAATAACCATGGGTTTACTATAGTACAACTGTATTAACTATGACTTGTAGTAACCGTGGTATTTGTGGTGCGAACCATGGTTCTTTTAAAAACCATGGTTTTGATACCCGTGGTTTTAAACTTCAACTGTATTGTAAGTAATAATATTAGTAAAACTGTAGTTTTCCATGACTGTAGTAACTGTATTTTTTTAAAAACCGGTTATAATTCCATGGTTCTACACAGTTATATTGTAGTAATAACTACAGTAAAACCATAGTTACCATGGCTTTTGGAGCAAACCCATGGTTTTAACAACCATGGATCTCAGGTAACTATCAAATGGTTACATGAGACCATATGGTTTTACTAAATCCTCAATTGACTATGACATTTTAAGTCCATTTAAGTTACAACAAACATCTACAAAGAACAACAGAAAGAAGCTCCCTGATACAGACTTTAATTACAGAAATAAATAATCTGAAAGAAAATATAAACTTGCATT
>NW_024872754.1:133629-168370 GCF_018340385.1 Cyprinus carpio
AATAGTTCTGCCCGGACGATAACGCGAAGCCATATAGTTAATATCAGTAATACGCACCATGTATGATACGTGGAAATGGTCAGTAACATCATCACTTTGAGGTACGATATCTATGTCAGTAAGATCGATTCCATGCGATATAATTAAATCTAGCGTATGATTAAAATGATGAGTGGGCCAGGTGACATTTTGCTTGACTCCAAAAGAGTTTATTAGGTCAGTAAATGCAAGTCCTAATGCATCATTTGTATTATCAACGTGAATGTTAAAATCTCTGACAATTAGCGCTTTATCAACTGCAACCAAATGGTCTGAGAGGAAATCTCCAAATTATTTTTCCAATTTTGTATACAGAAATGGTTGTGTGTTTTATGTAGCCAGAGCAAGAGATACAATAGATTTCTTTATTCTGTATACAGCCCTGGTGGTCTGTACACAGTGTAGAGTGATTTAGATAAATTTGATTTTTTTGTTTTAGTCATTTTTTTGTCAAGCAAAGTACATTAAAACTATTATCTGTGATCATTTCATTTACAATAACTGCTTTGGGTGTGAGTGATCTAATGTTTATGAGCCCAAACTTTAAAAATTGTTTTTGTTCATTTATTTTATGTTTTTCTGGTTTAATCACGATAAGATTTTTTCTAGATCCTACATTAAATTTATATTTTGACCTCAGTATTCGGGGAACAAACACAGTATTAATAGATTGGACAGCGCAAGTATTTCTAACATTTAAGCGGGTAGAACAAAAGCCATCATAGCAGTTATTTGAGAATTGACTTACTAGAAATAATGATTGGACAAATGGAGTCTTTAAACGCCTCAGATGTAAAGTTATTCGCTGTCAAAGTGACGCCAAAATTAATGGGAGTCAATGAAATGCTAACAGAAGCACGATACATGAAACATGAGTAAAAGTTTTGTTTTAACCATGCCACACTTTTCAAAGGCAAGTTTCATTCAGGTTTTTTATACATGAATTATACTACTGAAATCCCATAAAAAATACACTGGGGCCAGGGTTGTGCTTAACTGTTTTTTTTTTTTTTTTTTTTTTTGAGGGAAAAAAAAAAAATATATATATATATATATATATATATATATATATATATATATATATATACACAATGCTGTTTATGTCTCTCCTAGCATCAGTTCTTCCATTATACCACCATGTTCATATCAATGTTCATTATTGCTAAATTTCAGACACATGCCTACTCCTGAAATACTGTTGATTAATTTATTGTTTTATTTTATAAGGAGGCACAAACATCTTTAAAATGAGCTTGACCCAATATAGCTATTACAAATGTCTATACTAACTTAAAACTACATATACTAATAAAAATAAGTAATAGCCTGTCTACTCAAAAGAAAGGATTCCCACTTATTAAAGTCTGTCTGTTAACACACACACACAATAAATAAAAAAAATCACTACATAGCAGATTAAAGACTGAGAAACAAAGCATAAAAAGATAAATGAAAACCTACAAGACAAATACATGTCATAAATTCACCTACTAAAAAGCACACATTAAATAAACTGAACATTAATTATGGCTTACATTTTTTCTAGTAAAATGTCTACAGTTGTTCAGCAACATTCCCATTTTGCTGAGTATCTGATTAATCAGAGCTTGATGGTGACGTCTGTTCTCTCTTCTGTTGAAGACTTCTGGATCTGATGTCATAAACAAGAACAGCCACAGCAGCCACACCCACCAGAGCAGAGAGAACCAATCGGATCACAGCTTCAGTAAAAACCACAAGAGCAGATATGGTCTTGTGAGAGAAGAAAATAAAATAGTAAAAATGATTCAATCACACACAGACACATATAAATATATATGAAGTACCTGGACATGTGTGACAGAGTCCTCTGATGTCCAGATGTGCGGTCTGGTTAGTGAATGAATTGTTGAGCACACAGCTGTAGGAGTTTTTATCCTGATATTCCACCTCCAGAGGTAGAGAGAGACTGATGCCCTGATCAGACACACTGATGCTGGACAATAAACTGTGTCCTCTGAACCAGGAGACACTCACAGCACTCACATTCACCACTGAACACAACAATGAACAATTCTGCTGTGAGGATGATACATTTTGTGAAGAGATGCTGATGACAGGAACAGACAGACGAGCTTGAAAAAGAGAATAAATCTAATTCAGTATAAAGTGCTGTGATATTTGTCAGTTCATTGACATTTAAAACTGAACTAAAGTTGAAGAGAAACAAAGGGTATAAGATGTTGATTACAAAGCACAAATTAATCTGTCATCACAGTTGTCCATCATATTCTCAATAATTATGACAGTCTTTTGTCCAAAGATGTAGGCCTTTATAAAACAGTGTAAGTGTTCTACTCACCATAGACGGTAAGACTGAATGTGTAGAGTATGTTGTTGGTGATCTTCACTGTATAAAGTCCAGAGTCTGTGGTTCTGGTGTCTGTGATGGTCAGAGATCCAGTCTGATCCAGCTTCAGTCTGCCTCTGAATCTCCCATCAAGAGTATCATTATAAACTGTTTTCTCTCCGCTCTGTCTGTACATTAGAGCTATGATAACATTGATGTTAATACATTGCTGTATCTGATCATCTGTCTCAACTGTATTAACATCAATGTTAAGAGTGACTGATTCTCCCTCCATCACTGACACGGACTTCACTGCAACATCACCAAACACACCTGATCAACAAACACAACACTTACTCAGAATATGAAGATTTGGATTTTTTTTTACTGTTTTAAAAATTGTCATTGCAAAAAAAGTAATCATTAATTTCAATGTATAAGTCAGTAATGTGGAATAAAGTACTGTTTGATGTCACTGGAAAATAAAAATTACAAAATAGGACAAAGAACAAATAGCTGAGTATATTAGTCTTACAAAACATAAAAAAGAAAGAAGGAAGTAAGATAATGTTTGTGCATATGGACAAATGAAATACACAGAATTGAAAACACTTACCACTCCATAAGCTCAAACAGAAGAATATTAACATGTCAAATATTTTCTTTGCTATTCCGCTATGAATTAATAGAGAAGAGTTCCTAATTTTGTGATGGGTGCAATTTAAACACACGCACACACAACACTAGGCTTCAACAACATAAATGTCATAAACGTTGAATGTTTCATAATAAAGCTAGAAAGAGCTGAAGAAGACAGTGCTGCTTAGTAAAACTGTGCAGGCAGTGTGAATATACAGGCTTGTTTAAGCTGCACCTCTTTTGAGATGAGTTTTAGAGAAGGGGAGGAGTGAAATAATCAAGTGTTGCTGCAGAACCAAATGACGTCCAGATCTCAATCTCTGGATGTAATGGCTGAAGCTTGACGTGATGTGCAGCTGTATTTTCAGCATCATGACTCCAGTCTTCGGTGTCACATGATCTTCAGAAATCATTTCTAATATTTTAGTTTTACCGGGTTTCGGCATTGTAGAGCCTGCAGTCCTTTTCTATGGGAAGTCGTGGCCTAATGGTTAGAGAGTCGGACTTGCAATCCAAGGGTTGTGAGTTTGAGTATATGGGTTTTAGGAATTGTGGGTGGGGGGAGTGCATGTACAGTTCTCTCTCCACCTTCGGTTTGATGGTTTGGGTGTCGTTGAGGAAGGAATTGTGGGTGGGGGGAGTGCATGTACAGTTCTCTCTCCATGGCTGCCCACTGCTCCGGGTGTGTGTTCTGTTGTGGAAAAAGTTATTTCAGAGTCACTCAGATGAGGAATGCACAAGAGTCAGAGAGATGTCTCTTTGGTCTATGTTTATTATAACATGCGCATGGAACTCTCCTTGTGTCACCACAGCAGAGAGTTAAGTTCAGCATCATTTCACAACATTATATTCCATCCTCTATATGGCATCCCCACCCCTCTGCACGTACATTCGTGTCCAGAAATAATCTCTTTTCGCAGAATCGTGGCCATTTTATGTTTAATGTTTCCTAATTCGTAGAATCAGTGATTGACTCTATTGGTCTTCTGAGTAGAGTGTCCTATTGGGGCTGTCTGTCACTCTCAAAGAAGGTGAGGGAAACCACAAGAGGATAAACATTCGTCATTTTACTCTAATCTTTCTCTCAATTCTGCTAACTTGGCAAATAGTACAGACAACATGAGTAAATATAATGCTGTTAGTGAAACACATGACATTTGTACTAAGACAAATGACTCATTTTGCCATGGCTTGCTAAGCAAGGTTTTTATCATTCTCTCACTTGTCGTGATCTTTCAATTCACTCATGATTAGAACAAAACAGCTATTGTGAATTACTGTAAGTGAGGGCTGTCGGCCTTAAAGCGTCTCTTTTGCGAATAGAAAACATTTGATTATATTGTACACATACTGCACACAGAAATGATTATATTTTATTTTCCCTAACAGTTCACAGTTTGTGTGTGTTCACTGCTCTGTGTGTGTGCACTTCGGATGGGTTAAATGCAGAGCACGAATTCTGAGTATGGGTCAACATACTTGGCTGAATGTCACGTCACTTCACTGAATTCTGAGTATGGGTCACCATACTTGGCTGATGATTATTGCCGATGTTGTAAACATTTATGTTGCTCAATATTTCTGAATCTTGTTCTTGTGGTTATTTTTGTTGGTTATTTTTGTTTGATCGGTTTTGTTATTGGGATATGTTTACTGTAATGGATTTGTGATGGTTATTTTTGTCAGAGCGCTTTAGTTCATCAGAAATAGAATGGGCATCAGTTTACTGTAATGTGTTTTTGTGTTGTTTTGGTATTTGTGAATCTTAAGTATATTCATTATCTGCTTTACATCTACCTGGCACTGGAAGACCTTTCACACACTTGTCACTTATATGCTTAGAGCAGAACCATCGATCATGGTATCCACTGCTTCATAAGTGTGATTGAATATGTAACACTGTAAAACCTGACAAGTCACAGTAACTCAAACCGTTTGAGTAAACACATGTAAGTTTTAAAACTTTGCAATTATGTAATCAAGTGATTAATTAAGTGCTGATTGAGCTTTAGTGATGAACAGCTGCTGTTAACAAACAGCATCACCAGCTCCACTTATTAATAACCAGACTGACTTTTTTCTGTCAGACGTCTACAGAAGATCTTATTGAGAATTAACTAAGGTTTAGATGTTGATTTATTGTTTCATTTGAAGTAACCATGTTAGAGATCAGTGTTTGCTTAATTTGGGCTCTTGACCCTTGATTTCTGTCTTAGATTATTATTTTTTGGATGTTGTAACAATGTGTTTTTGAAACATGTTTGTTATTACTCAAAAAACCCAGAGAAAATATGATCAGGTATTGGTTGTTATACAGCATATTGGTGATGATAATCATCAATTATGGAGCTGTTTAGAGTTCAAAATCTTACTAAATAGGTGTTCTATGGTTAGTTCAGTTGATTACAATGAAAGCCATTCAAAAACTCAGTGGTTCTTTCATAATCAATTAATATAAAGAACTTTCAAAACAGTTTGGTTTTCTATGGTGTTAACTAGTCACACACAGACATCAATAATCAGAATATGAACCTCAACAATGGTTACGAAAAAAAAAAACATGCTGCAATGCATGCTGGGTACTATTGTAGTACAAAACTCATCCATGGCTCCCAGCATGCTCTGCTGCATTGTTTTTTTTTTTTTTTTTTTTTTTTATGGTGACCATTGTTGAGGTTCATATGCTGATTATTGATGTCTGTGTGACTAAGTGATACCACAGAAAACCAAACTGTTTGGAAAGTTTTTTATATTAACTGATTATCACAGAACCACTACCTCTTAGAATCACTTTAAAGGAGAAGTTCACTTTTAAAAAAACTTTTGCTGATAATTTACTCACCCCCATGCATTCCAAGATGTCCATGTCTTTCTTTCTTCAGTCGAAAAGAAATTAAGGTTTTTGATGAAAACATTCCAGGATTTTCCCCCATGTAATGGACTCTAATGGGACCCAAACGGTTCAAGGTCCAAATGACAGTTTCAGTGCAGCTTCAAATGGCTTTAAACGATACCAGACGATGAATAAGGGTCTTATCTAGTGAAAACGATCGGTCATTTCCAAAATAAATAAAAAAGTTTAAGTTTTATAAGCACAAACGCTGGCCTTGCTCTGTACTGTGATGCGCGTTGAAGACGTCACGTAATACGCAATTACGTTGAAAAGGTCAAGCTTGACGTAGGCGGAAGTACCGTGTCAGTGTTTACAAGTTGAACGTGCAAAGAAAATTAAACGCCGTTTACAAAAAAAAGGAAGTTAAAAGGTAAAACAACGATGTCTGACGATTTTGAACTTAGAAGAGAAGATGAGATGGAGTTTTTCGCCCTGCCCTACCTTTTTGAACCGGAATACACAGAGGAAGAAATTAGGCAGATGGACGAGAATGCTGCGGTGACACACACCTCTCAAGCATCGGGCAGACGAAGATCTAACGAGACGTGGTGGTGCACATGTGGCAAATGCCAACCATTGCCAACAGAGGAAGAATCTCAATGCTGCCACGACTGGACCATTTCAATCCCGCCATTAGAATCAATCATTGAGTCAGCTGGTGAGACCCTGTTTACATCTCGCTGCATTACCCAACAAAATGGATTTCCACCGTTACTGAGCAACAGCGTGTTAGAGGTGTTTTTTAGTTTGCCCAAAATTTACTGGAGACGCCGTCCGAGGCCCCAAGGACCTGGTGGCACCCTAACAGTTGAGTAAGTATCGCGTGTAGTATGATTATTACATATACATATGTTATTATTTTTCATATTTTAACGTTAAATATTTAAAAGAGATTGACTGCACACATTTCTTTTATTTTACAGTCAATATAGGCTGGGGGCATACCGGATAGTTCTGGAATGGATGCTGAAAAGGGGAGAGATTGGGAAGACGCAACAGGAGGGTTCTTCCATCCTGTGTTGTCAGTGCCATCAGATTGTCATACCCTTCTCCATCAGGACAGTATGTAGGCTTCAGAGAAGCAGAAGAGGCTTTTGGTCTTTTGTAGGAATAATAATTTGAAATACAATTTGAATTACAAGGTTACATTTTTTATATACATTATAATTTGTTGTGGCTTGTTTGTTACTGTAATTGCTTTATTTATTTATTTTTCATAGTCAATGTTATTTGTTGTTGTATATACATCAACACTACATACTTATTGATGTCTCACACAAATGTTTATTTTGGAAGAATAAAACAAATTTGAGAAATAGATTCGTTGATGTTTAATTCCAACTGATGTGGGGTACCAATCAGTAAGGACCATATATTTCACACTAACACCATAAATATTTTGTTTGTTTCACCAACAGTGTTTTCCGTTTTTGCCCCAATAAGAAAAAAATCAGAAAAACTAAAAAAAAATAAAAATGTATATAACAGACTTCAACATTTTTAAAGCAAATTAGTGTCCAAATCGTGATAAACGCTTTGCAATTACTTCTTGCTTGTCAGGCCTTGGTGTTAGGGCTATGTTCTGTGGCAATGGGTGATGATGAGTCAAACGACAAGAACTTTCCTTGTAAACAACGCTGGTGTCCAGCCGCCGCTGTACAACTTTCTCAACCAGAGACTCTCTGAATTTTTGAGTGGTTTGTGTAAAAAATCGTTTTGGCTACCCATTCTTTGGTATGTTTGGGGGGGAAAACCACTTTGTACCGAGATGCACCTATAATAAAAGAAAATTGATGAACATAATAAATTACACGATTTGTATTGATTACATTACTATAATAGAATGTTCACATTTGATTCTCAACTTGATTAACTTAGATCTATTGTCATCACACACCATATTGAAAAATCTTTAGTAGTTACACACAATATGTTGTTTTCAACTTACCAGTAGTGGTTGTTGCTTGCTGACGACCTACATTTTCATTATGGTCAAGGATAGTGAGTTGTGTTCGTGCAACCATGGACGTATAATGAAAATGCAGGTTCTTTGGGCAGTATTTCAGTAGGACAGAATGAAACACCTCCAGTTGTCCTAAAGATAAAAGAAAAAAATGTATACGGTGTACCTACATGTACATGTGTATGTACATTACTATGTGTATATAAATAACTTACCAGTGTGTTTGAAAAGAGCCATTTGCCTCAAATCCTTTTCAAGTCCTTTGTCCAGGACAAGACTCTGCAGTGTGTGGAAGGCACGTGAGTCTTTTCCAAGCCATTTTTTTCTGCGTTGCTGTTCTGGACTGAGATCATTGTGTACACATTTTTTCTGCTTTCCTTCTTTAAACCAACTGTGCACACCTGTAATGTGATAAAGTATGGACTTCCAATTTTCGATCAGTTCCTGTATAAATACATGAATACTCAAAGTAATTATTATACAAATGTATAAATTATAAACATAGAAAAATAGATGTTTATGGTCCAGCAACCCCAATATTTAAAAAACTACATTAAAAAAAAAAAAAAAAAAAAAAAAAAACTTTCTTTAAAGAACAAAGTAAAAATTTGTGCATGTGTATAAAGAAATTAAACTTAACATTAAAACATTACAGAACTTACGTCAGGGTCGCCTCCACAAGTTGCAGAGCAATACCATAAATGGTTGCAAATACTTCGTGTCCATGGCTGCAGCTCTCGATTGTCCTTGTATCTTGACATGGAGCACAACTTTTTGGAAAGTCCTTAAAAAATTAATTTTAATTATAAAATAATTAAAAAGGATTGACAATATAGTGCATAACAAGGTTAATCTAGTACTCACGGTTTATTGTAGCAATTTTTTAAATGCATGAAAACAACACATTGTATATTCCTACATAGGAATAAATAAGTTTTAGACTATGTTGCCTTTTGGATAATTCATAATTAATATCTCTTTCTCAGTCTCTTGTGAGACAGTTACCTTTGACTACATGCCAAATATCAAATTCGTGGTGAATGTTGGGATATTCTACACGCATAATCTTTCTAATAGATGGCGATCTGTCTGTGGTCAGCACGTCGATTTTGATTCCTTGTTCTTGTATTGTGTTCACAAGCCCTCTTGAATCCTACTGGCTCCATGGCCACAGAACTGGATGCTTCTGTAACCTGAAATGCAATATCATGATAGATAAACAAGGAGTGTGTGTATTTTCATTGATGTTCAAAACAAACAAAATATTATTTTTTTACTTTTAATACCATTTTATATTGATCATAACATTGTAAAAACTGCCAGTAATGTTACTGTACTTGACTTTAAAATACTGAAACACCACTAAAGTTAGTTTAAAATTAATAACATACAGGATGTAGAATTATGTCATGTAAACTGACCTGCACCAATTCAAAGTGAACAATCTTGTCTGTTGTGTCATCCATTAAACTGTACGTGTTGTATTTGGCCGAAAATCCAGGGCTAAAAGAACCACAAGTACAAAACTTGTTAAAAAATTTTAAAATTGTCAAAAAAATAAAATTACTACATTTACTTGCCTGTCTGACCTCCCATCTCCGGACAAATGAACTGGATTACAGAGTTCAGTTTGTAAATGTAAGTCATTCATTGCTGCTTTCTGTTGTTCTTTATATTCTTCATCAATGACTGGAATAAGGTAGAAGACTGAATGTCAAAGTAAGTGGTTTTATGGGGTATTTGAAGGTTGTGCAAAGTGGCCCAATCAGCGATGTCTGTATATGTTGCTCAAGTGAATAGTGTGCATGCAGAAACAAGAAGATTATTAGCTGGCATTCCCCTAACATCACTGCATGAACTCCACTTTCCTTTGTGTTTTTTTTTTTTATTCCCAGTGAACACGGAGAACACTTCCTACTGTTGCTTTTGCGGTCTTTGTTATTACTGATCCACATTCTTGACATATTTTGAACAGCTCCATGACATTGGGCTCGTTGACAATCCATTTTTTCTGTTTCCAATGCATTTCACATTCCTCTTCTTCTGAGTTTGTGGTAGACGTTGATGTTGAACTCAGTGGCTGGAAAACTAAGATCTTTCTTGTCCGATTGAGGTTCTATGGAAAGCAGGCTAACATCAAGCGCCAACACTTTCTTCTAATTGCTCTTCCATCTGTTCTGGTTGATTATACACAGGGGGCTGTGAAATTAAAAATGGATTAAATTTGGTTTATAATAAAACTGAATATAAATTTGTAATGTAAATAGTATGGTTTAATACATTTTTTACAGTATATCTGTGCATTTTTAATGATACAACATCATCAAAATATTAAATACTACATTTTATGTAATATATACTAAATTATATTTTTCCCAATGACTAACACAAAAGCATAATTTACCATAATTTCACTTTGTAAAACTGGTAACAAATTATGGTACTTACAGTCTGGTTGGAGTGTATTGCAGGTTGGGCAAAATATATTCCAGATGATGAGGGTGTTTCCTGTTTCTAACACTTTCAGGACTTGTGAGCAGTAAAACGAAGTTTAGATGGAGCATCTGCAAACTGTCTCGTGGTAGTTCCTGGATCAGAGTCCTGTTGCTTTACTGGTGTTGACTGTGGAACATTAGCCAAAAACTCTACTGCTTCATGGACCTCCAGCTCAGCGTTACTGTCTGTTGCTGGAGACTCTAAATTTCCACGAGACGGATACTTAGGAGTAAAAAAAAATTTTTTAGCACGTCTACAGTAATAGGAAGATATTAGTGATAAACATTCACACGTTATGAAACACATTGACGAGAAAAAAACGTCAATGCATCTAATATAGTAAAAAAAAAAAAAAAAAACATACATACCTCTGTTTGTTGTAAAAAACGTATTGGGCACAGCCGACGCTTTCAGATAACGGCGATGTCCTTGCTGGGAGGGTTTGAAATCATCCTCGAAAAAATGATCACTGCACACTCTCTTACATATTAGAGCATGTTCGGGTGTGTTGATATCCAAGTGCAGCGCGAGCAACCACTGTTTCAATAGCTCAGGATTGTGTGTAGGAAATCTATGAAAAGTCAAAAATGTCTGTCCTGACGAAAATGTTCTTTTAGGCCTTTTAATATTAAAACACACCCAGGATACGCACACGAAACGGGCATTTTAAACGATAAACTGACACAAAGACATATGAATAGGTGTATATGGTACTCCTTTGGGCACATTTGTAAACACTGACACGGTACTTCCGCCTACGTCAAGCTTGACCTTTTTCAACGTAATTGCGTATTGCGTGACGTCTTCAACGCGCATCACAGTACAGAGCAAGGCCAGCGTTTGTGCTTATAAAACTTAAACTTTTTTAATTATTTTGGAAATGACCGATCGTTTCGCTAGATAAGACCCTTTATTCATTGTCTGGTATCGTTTAAAGCCATTTGAAGCTGCAGTGAAACTGTCATTTGGACCTTGAACCGTTTGGGTCCCATTAGAGTCCATTACATGGGGGAAAATCCTGGAATGTTTTCATCAAAAACCTTAATTTCTTTTCGACTGAAGAAAGAAAGACATGGACATCTTGGAATGCATGGGGGTGAGTAAATTATCAGCAAAAGTTTTTTTAAAAGTGAACTTCTCCTTTAACTGTAATCAATCCAACTAATTACACAACACCTATTTCATCAGAGATTAGACTCCATACAGTTCAATAATCATCATCACCAATATACAGTATAACAACCAACATCTAGGTAGAGGTTAGATAAAAAAAAAATGCTAACCTGAATGCACTGTAAGTTGCTTTGGATAAAAGCAGCTTCTAAGAGTGTGAGTGTTTGTATAACACCTGGTGATATTTTCTCTGGGCTTTTGAGTTACAACAAATGGTTACAACAGCCAAAGAAAAAACTAAGACAGAAATCAAGGGTCAAGAGCCCAACTAAAGCAAACACTGATCTCTAACATGGTTACTTCAAATGAAAACATAAATCAACATCTAAACCTTAGTTAATTCTCAATAAGATCTTCTGTAGACGTCTGACAGAAATAAAGTCAGTCTGGTTATTAATAAGTGGAGCTGGTGATGCTGTTTGTGGGGTTGTTTAATCAGATCTTGAGAGATTTAATGTATTTTATTTCAGTTTATTTTTATCTAAGGCTGTGTCTGAAGTCAGTTGTAGTTCTTGTGTTTGTCTTTTCTTCAGTAATTCTGTTTGTTAACATCAGCTGTTCATCACTAATTCACAATTATCACTCAATTAATCACTTAATTATTTAATTGCAATGTATATCTTCTTTCAGTGAACTCAACTGAATTAAGTTCAGAGTACTCATAACTGTTAGTTTTAAAACTTAAATGGTTTGTTGATATCGGTTTCCTCAAACGGTTTGAGTTAACACAACTTGTCAGGTTTTAGTGAGGCTGTCTGAAGTCAGTTGTAGTTCCTTTCTCTCTTTTCTTCAGTAATTCTGTTTGTTAACAGCAGCTGTTCATCACTAATGCTCAATTATCACTCAATCACTTAATTATTTAATTGCAACGTATATCTTCTTTCAGTGAACTCAACTGAATTAAGTTCAGAGTACTCACAACTATTAAGTTTTAAAACTTAAATGGTTTAATGCAATCGGTTTCCTCAAACGGTTTGAGTAAACGCAACTTGTCATGTTTTTAAGGATATTTGTTTACACAAAAGGTTTGAGTTACGTTACTTGTCGGGTTTTACAGTGTGTTAGTTTTAAAACTTAAATGGTTTAATCAATCGGTTTCCTCAAACGGTTTGAGTAAACCTAACTTGTCAGGTTTTTAAGGATATCTGTTTACTCAAACGGTTTAAGTTAAGTTACTTGTCGGGTTTTACAGTGAAGTATGTGCTGCTTAAAACAATTGAGGCACTTTACATTTAGTAAACAAATTAATACTGACAAAACAAAGTAGTGTTACTTAGTACAATTATTAAGACAATAGTTAGACAATAGAGAACTTAAATGCATCAAATGAATGCATGTCTTGGTTTTTTATTTTTATATTTTTTTTTCTCAGCTATTTATTTATTTATATATATTGTAACTTGTGTAATTTACATGATTAGATTAACAAGCTCAATATCTACTAAACTTTTTTAAGTACTAGTTTATAAGAAAGTCACACATAAGTTAAATAATGTAAGTTTAAATAGTGGACCACAAGTACAACATAAGGGTAAGAAAATAAAAGCAGATTATGGTGTATTTAATTCATAATTGGGAATAACAGTGAAACAATGGTTGATTTTTAAGATTTTTAATAGAACCGTATTACTCTATTAAAACTTCACGAAAACACATTCATAAGTTACCAACCAGATGCCTCAAGCACAAACAAAACACAAGAAAAGCAGAAACCATAATCCTTGACTGTTTTTCAACCATTGTAATCTAATAACACTGCAAATATCTGAAAACACGCTGTTAGACTGATAGGAAGTATAGATGATGGACTGTGACTTCAACCAAAAACTGCTGTGGTTTTTGCAGTAGGCTGTTTGTCAGCACTTCCTAGTATGAAATCTTTTTATAAATGATTGCTCAGCATTTGACTGTATTTACTGACATACAGAATCAGTTATACCAACATGTGTTATTACATAACAATATTATTATGTTAAATGCCATTAAAATCAGCAAGTTTTATTTTAGTTCCTAGAATGTTCTGCTAAAAGGTAGGATAACATTCTCTAAAAACATTCTAAACATGTCTATTGATAACATTGTTAGAACATTATCCTCTAACATTCTAATAAAACTTCTCATTACACTAGGTGTGGACTTACATTGCTCAGAAGTCAAATGTTGGTTGAAAGTGAAAACCCAACCTTTGTTTGATGTCAAACTCCAGCATAAATAACTCCAAAAACAGTTTTACCAACTTCACTTATTATAAACAAGACTGACTTTATTTCTGTCATAAATGTAAAAAAGCTCTTATTGCATAATAAAGATTAAAGCAGCTAAAGAACAACACTGACAAGTCAAGTGTCAAATTGCACAACTAAAGCCAACACTGACCACCATTATGGTGACATCAAACCAAATTATTACTTTAAACAGACTTCAACATCAACATCTAAACCTCTGCTTAAATCTTTATTAGAATGTTAGAGGATAATGTTCTAATAATGTTATTAATAAACATTTTTAGAATGTTTTTAGAGAACGTTATCCTATCTTTTCAGAGAACGTTCTGGGAACAAAAATAAAAACTACCCGCTAAAAACATTGCTAGAACAATGCATGGTAATGTTCTTAGAACATTTTTAGAACAAAAAAATTCTAGCTGGGTCAACAGTCAAGCATGCAGAAACATGCTAAAATATTCTTGATGACAGATACATATAAGACTGACAGAAGGAGGAATAGAAACTGACACATTTATTTTTGTGACCGTGTGATTGTGTTCTGCTTTTTCTTTCTTCTCTGCTTCTCATTTCATGCTCAACTGTTTTATTTTATTTTCTCTCCAGTGGTCAACATGTTTCTAGAACTGTTTAACAGGACTTTAACAGAAACAACCACACAAGGTTAATGTTTGTCACCTTTTAAAAGACATTTTTAAGGTTTGAATGTGTAATACTAGTTAAGTGTATCTCTCTGCAGATATTTTTTTCAATGTAATAGTTTTATCCAAGTCATGTGTCATTTTATTTAATTTTTGCTGTTTATATTATTTATTTATTTGATTATTTATATTATAATTGTTTTTATATATTTGTATTGCAGTGAATGGCCTAGTGCTGTCTGTTATTTTCTGTTAATTGTGTCTGCTTAATGAACAAGTGCACTTTATGTGCAGAATTCAAAGATTTAAATGTAACCAGAAGAAAGATTATATTATTTTGTACTATAGAAGGAAATGGAGAGGGCGTCACTGGGAAGAATATTTTCATCTGTTGGCCAGTAAGATATTGTGTTGTGGGATGCAAACTACAGTACTTGACCATGCAAGATGTCTGAATTCAAAATAATTAAATCAACGAGCAAAACAAGGCTAAAGCTGAATGAGACAGTTACATTTACATTTGTTCATTTAGCTGAAGCTTTTATCCAAAGAGACTGAGGGATATTACAAGAGCATGTGTTGGGTTGGTGTTTGTCCCAGATCACAATAATGAAGCAGAAGAATATATCTACGTGTTTATTTGGATGTAGTACAAAAAGGACACAAAGTACAAAGCATTAATATATATATATATATATATATATATATATATATATATATATATATATATATATATATATAGAACTCCTCCCAAAACACAATTGAAAATTTAATGGATTTCAGGGTTATAATGAGAATTGTATTGGTTTTAATGTAGACTATAATGGTGTCTATTTGATGGATTCTATTGGTGGGATGTAATATGGCAGATGGCAACCAATAGAACAACAGTAATTCATATTGGAATAATGCCAAAATCAAAAAAAGAATGTTGTCATGTTTAATGGAAACTGTAAGAATTTCTGCTTTGTTTTCAGCAGGGTAATGATAATCATACTGTGCTGCACTTTATCGCAAATCAAATCGCAATCGCAATATCTGTTGAAAAAATCGCAATTAGATACAGTATTTTCCCCATATCGCACAGCCCTAAATCCTACTGCTCAAAATACCTGGAATTTTCTCAAAATAACCACTATATGGAGTCAAGATATATTTTTGTTGTTGATATGGACTACGCTGATGTTCACTATGAAACTTACACTGTGATGTACCTGAGAGAAAACAGATTTGTGACCCTGGACCACAAAACCAGTCATAAGGGTCAATTTTTTGAAATTGAGATTTATGCATCATCTGAAAGCTGGATGATATTTGGCTGAGATACAACTATTTGAAAATCTGAAATCTAAGGGTGCAAAAAAAAACAAAAAAAAAACACTGAGAAAATCACCTTTAAATTTGTCTAAATGAAGTTATTAGCAATGCATATTACTAATCAAAAATTAAGTTTTGATATATTTATGGTAGGAAATTTACAAAATATCTTCATGGAACATGATCTTTACTTAATATCCTAATAATTTTGCCATAAAAGAAAAATGGATCATTCTGACACGTACAATGTATTTTTGGCTTTTGCTACAAATATACCCCAGAGACTTGACTTCTTTTTCTGCTCCAGGGTCACATCTGACCATCAGATTTTCACCAGTAAGAAAAAAAGTGTTTTAAAGTTTGTTGTTTTGCAGAACATCACAGTTATATATGACATGACAAAGCTTGAAGTTAGGAAGAACATTTTAAGGTGAATATAATTAAATCTCTCAAGATCTGATTAAACAACCCCACAAACAGCATCACCAGCTCCACTTATTAATAACCAGACTGACTTTATTTCTTTATGTCTTTTAAGGTATGTTTGATTGAGAATTAACTAAGGTTTAGATGTTGATTTATTGTTTCATTTGAAGTAACCATGTTAGAGATCAGTGTTTGCTTTAGTTGGGCTCTTGACCCTTAAATCTGTCTTAGATTATTTTTTTTTTTTTGGATGTTGTAACCGTGTGTTTTTGAAACATGTTTGTTATAACTCAAAAAACCCAGAGAAAACACGATCAGGTATTGGGTGTTATACAGCACATTGGTGAGCTGTTCATATGCTGATTATTGTTTTTTTTTTTTTACTAAGTGACACCACAGAAACACAAACTGTTTGGAAAATTCTTTATATTAACTGATTATCACAGAACCACTGGTTCTTAGAATCACTTTTACTGTTATCAATCCAACTAGTTACATAACACTTATTTCATGAGAGATTAGACTCCATACAGTTCAATAATCAATGATTACCATCCCCAATATACAGTATAACAACCAACATCTAGGTACAGGTTAGATAAAAAAAAATGCTAACCTGAACGCACTGTAAGTTGCTTTGGATAAAAGCAGCTTCTAAGAGTGTGAGTGTGTGTATAACACCTGATGATATTTTCTCTGGGCTTTTGAGTTACAACAAATGGTTACAACAGCCAGAGAAAAAATTAAGACAGAAATCAAGGGTCAAGAGCTCAACTAAAGCAAACACTGATCTCTAACATGGTTACTTTAAATGAAACCATAAATCAACATCTAAACCTTAGTTAATTCTCAATCAGATCTTCTGTAGACGTCTGACAGAAATAAAGTCAGCCTGGTTATTAATAAGTGGAGCTGGTGATGCTGTTTGTGGGGTTGTTTAATCAGATCTTGAGAGATTTAATGTATTTTATTTCAGTTTATTTTATCTAAGGCTGTGTCTGAAGTCAGTTGTAGTTCCTTTCTCTCTTTTCTTCAGTGATTCTGTTTTGTTAACAGCAGGTGTTCATCACTAATGCTCAATTATCACTCAATTAATCACTTAATTACTTAATTGCAATGTATATCTTCTTTCAGTGAACTCAACTGAATTAAGTTCAGAGTACAACTGTTAAGTTTTAAAACTTAAATGGTTTAAGGCAATCGGTTTCCTCAAACGGTTTGACGTAAACCCAACTTGTCATGTTTTTAAGGATATTTGTTTACACAAAAGGTTTGAGTTACGTTACTTGTCGGGTTTTACAGTGTGTTAGTTTTAAAACTTAAATGGTTTAAGGCAATCGGTTTCCTCAAACGGTTTGATTAAACCTAACTTGTCAGGTTTTTAAGGATATCTGTTTACTCAAACGGTTTGAGTTAAGTTACTTGTCGGGTTTTACAGTGTATTATGTATTTTGAAATAATCTTGTACGTGATTTGTTCGTTCTTGCGACGAAAAGCCAGAATCAGCGTCCTCTAGGGCTCGAGAGATAGATGTTATTCTGCCCTTAGACAGTCTCGCGCTGTCAAATACTATTTCATTTTCACAATTAAACAGCTCAGAAACACCTGAATTTAGCTCTTGCTGTGTTCTAATGGGTGGATTGTGTGCATTCGCGGTAATATTTTATTTTAAAAAGCTCTTAAAACTATAAAAATGCTTTAACTGTGAGCTCGTGGTGAGACTGCACGCGCTGATGCAGCTGTGATTTCTCTCTGGTCTTTCTCACTGATCTCTGGCCAGACATCAATTAATAATGAGATCTGAGCCGGTAATAATAACATATGTTGGTTCAGCTTGTCAGTGTGAATGAAACGTGTATTTATTTGTCCGTTCTTGCCGAAAAAACCATCACCGTGTTCTCGAGCGCAGAGCAATCGATGTGATGTTCAGCCCTTAGACAAAGAAAATCTCACAAGCACTCATTTTCATCTCTATAATATGTTCTTCTAATTGTTTTGGGTGGATTCGCCGCAGTGTTTTAGTGTAAAAGGCTGTAGTTTCTGTATGTAGACTTTTTTCCCTTCAAGTGTTCGGAAGTCTCGCGCTGTCAGACAGGCTGCAGCAAATATTTCATTTTAACACTCACAAACATCTGAATTTAGCTTTTGGTGTGTTCTAATTGGCGGATTGTGTGCAATCGCTGTAATATTTTATTTTTAAAAGGTCTTAAACAAGAATAAACTTGTTTTTTGTGAGCTCGTTGAGACGATGTTCGGAGCAGTGATTTATCTCTCGTCTATCTCTCTGTTCTCTGGCCAGACATCAATTATTAATGAGCCCTGATCCGCTAATAATAAGATATGTTGGTTTAGCTTGTCAGTGTGAATCAAATTTATTTATTTATTTGTATTTTTTAACCGATTTAAAAGTGAAACTAAGGGAGACTCCTCCCTCTCAGTCCCAGGAATTGCTCCTGTAGAGGCGCAATGTTCTCTCAGACAATGAAAGTCTCAGCACCCATACACTCACACAGAGCCAAAAATCCATATTCAAATCAAAATAGCCAACTTCCTGTTGGTCGTAGCTAATGACTGTAAATTAGAAAGTTGTCCGTCTTAATAAGAACAATATATGTACCGAGTTTGGTGTCTGTAGTGTAAAACTAAGCCCCCCACTTTTGACAAACGGTGGCGCTATAGAGTGCCTCCTCCACGCCCCTTTTATGACCTTTTGCCAGTGTCTAGCTATCATTAATACTGATATGTGTTCTGAGTTTCATGAAATTCTAAGCATGTTATCTGCCTCAAAATCAGAATATATTATACAGAAAAATATTCCAGTTTGATATGTTGCCATGGCAACACTATATTAGATATCAATATCCCCTCAACAGTTTTACATGGGCCGTGTTTTGTCAGTATTCTGATGAAGTTTGAAGCAAATTGAGTAAAAATAAGATGCTGAATTCAAAGCATTTTGAAAATGACACACTTCCTGCTGCCACTTGGTGACGCTATAATTTTGACTCCTAATAGTCACATATATGCGATCGGCATCATACAACGAACAAATTAAGTTTAATTAAAATCAGGAAATGTACACAGCAAAATCCCCAGTGTTAATTTAAAACTCTGAGTGTGGACTCATATAAACACCGAAGTAGTGTTAAAAGTAATTTAAGTAAAGAAGTTAATGAGATAATTAGGTGATTAATTGAGTTATGATTGACCATTATTGAAGACACCTGATGTTAACAAGCAGAATCACTAAACGAGAAAAACACAATTTGTGTGTCACCATTATAGTGGTCAGTGTTTGCTTTAGTTGGGATCTTGACATTTGACTCTTTAACATTAAATTTTGTTTGGCTGATATAACTGAGTTATAACAGACAGATAAGCTGAGAGTAAAAGGCATCAGGTTTTGATGATTATGTTTTAATGTAATCATTATGTGCCTTGAATCATTGAACTCATTCAGAGTCTTTTCTCTGAGTTATATTTCCTTGATTGAATATAACAACTTTTGATGCCACAGTGAAAAAGTCTGTATCTGTTATACATTTTGTAAAGGTCCTTTGCAAACTGTTCTGATTTCTTTTTCAATATTTATTATTTTAGGCACACACAGACATCAAGAATCAGTGTATGAATCTCAACAACGGTGACAACGGCTTGCCAAGGGAAAGACATGCTGCAGAGAGACTTACTGTGGACATACACACGTGGGATTACCCAGAAAGGGGAATCACAACACATGGAGGCACCTAGTCCCACACAGGGTGACCAAAAGGGCATGTACGCAAGTGTTTGGACATCAACAGTGCTGGAGGAACCCAGGGTTCTGACTGAGGAACTCACCTGAGGGGAATAGCGCACGCATCCAGTCCGTGGAGTGGAATGGCACAGCAAGCGGATTGACACGAGCAGGTCCCTTACTGGCCCGAAGGGGCGAGTACCCGGGAGGACACAGACTCTACACGGAGATTATAAAATCTCGCAAATGTGTTAGGTGTCGCCCAGCCCGCAGCTCTACAGATGTCTGCTAGCGAGGCGCCATGCGCCAGCGCCCAGGAGGAAGCTACGCTCCTAGTTGAGTTGAGCTCTCACCCCTAGGGGGCATGGCCAGGTCTTTGAGCCTGATAAGCCAGGACAATGGCATCCACTACCCAGTGGGATAACCTCTGGCGTTGGATGGACAGCCTTTCCCTTCCTGCTGGCCTCCGTAACAGACAAAGAGCTGTCTGAGGTCCTAAGGCACAGCGTTCTGTCCACGTAGGTGTGGAGCGCACGTTACTGGACAGAGCAGGCGCCAAGGCTTGGTCTGCCTCCTCCAGGGGCAGCGCTTGCAAATTCACCACCTGATCCCTAAAAGGAGTGGTGGGAACTTTGGGCACGTACCCAGGCCGGGGGCTCAAGATAGACGTGAGAGTTAGCCGGCCCAAATTCCCAGGCACTGACGCGCTTCGTCAACTGAAAAATGCCTGCCAGTCCCCGACCCTCTTCACCGAAGCCAAAGAACGTCGTCAGAGCGCAGTTTTCAAAGATAAAAACTTTAGCTCTTCTGAGAGCAGGGTTCGAAGGGAGCCTCTCTGGCAGTGCTGATAGAACCACTGCGAGGGTCCCAAGAGGGGACCTTGCTGAGGGCGAGGCGGGTTAAGCCTCCTTGCTCCTCTCAGGAACCTGATGATAGATCGTGCCTCCCAAGAGACTTACCTTCAACAGGGTCAAGGTGAGCTGTGAAATGGCGGGCCACATAGACCTTGAGGGTGTAGAGGAGACAGCCTTCCGTTCCAACCCCCTCCTGAAGAAAAGAAGGAAAGCACTGACCCAATCGGACATTTCCTAGGGGTCCTAATGTCGTGAAAGCACACACCAAGTGACGAATAGGTTCCACTTTCAAACGGCATAGAGCGTGTATGGGTGGACATGGATTCTATCTGCAGTTGATGGTAGCTACCACCTGTGGGTGGCAAGGATACCTAAACCTTCCGTGACCCCGTCCATAACCCCGCACTGTAGTTACCACTGATCGGGACGTTGGGTGCCATAGGGTGCCCCCAAGCCTCTGATGAAAGAAGGTCCGTTCCCTCAGAGGAATTGGCCAGGGAGTGGGGCTGCGCGATCACAGGAGTACAAGTTAGGGGAACCAGGCCGGCCGGGCCAAAAAGGGCGTCAACCATGAGGATCTGCTCCTCGTCCTCCCTGATCTTGCACAACGTCCTGTTGCAACGAAGGCTCACTTGGGGGAAACGCATACTTGCGCAGGCCGCCCCAGGGACCCAGCTGTTTGCCAGGAAGCGTGGGTCCGGTCGCCGAGGGTGCCCCGGTCCTCGGTCAGGGAGTAAATACCAACTGGCAGTGGGATTGTTTCTGGGACAGGCAAACAGGTTCTAACCTGAGCGTCTCTGAAGGTTCCAGGAATACAGCTGGACCCGACTGGGGGTGGAGTGGGTTCCTGCTACCATCTCCTGAACGCGCTGACGTCTCACAACTCCAGGTTCGCCCCGTCCTCAGGAATGCTGCTTGGCCTGGCGTTTGGCAGCCCCTTTAGTGGCAGGAGAGAGGGGTTGCGCTTGCCCTTCTGCGACCATCGCTGTGGCCGGGTGTGAAGGGCTGCCTGCTTTGGCCCGGCGGGAGCGGGAGGGAGGGCCACAGTGGGGCGCCTCGGTGACTAGCAGGCTGCTGCGTGCGTGCGCCGGTCGGCCGGGGTGAAAGCCGCAGTGGGCCGCCAGGGCAGGGATGTGTCTGATGGCCTCAGGACTGCTTCTGGGCGGCAGAGAACTGCTAGTTCAAAGCTTCCTACCCGCGTCGCCCGAAGACGGGCCACCTGGGGAAAACGGGGGAGTAGGAGGTGAGGAGCTGAGCCCGATCAGACTACACATCATAGTCTGCAAGTTTCAGCCATAGGTTTTTTGGCGATGATGGGACCACCCAAAGTGGGACATCACCTACTGAAGGAGTCGCGCATGAGTGACCGTTCGTCGCCCAGAAGAGGCGAGAGTTCGGGTTTAGCAGTGCGACGGCCTCCTGCAAAAACCCCTGGGGTCAGACATGCCACTCGTTGCAGCTTGCCGGAAAGCAGCAGCTTGGCCTGATAGACCTGAAAGTAATGCCATGGCCATGCAAGGACAGGAAGCGGCCTGGCCCCCAGATAGCTGTAAGCCTCCTTGGCCACAAGAGTGGAAGAGAACTTACAGGCCGTTTGGAGAGCCGCTTGTGACCACCACGCCAGCGAAGGAGCTCTGTGGACCCAGTTGCACTCGCAACAGAACGCTCCACCGGGGAAATCCAGCATACCCCCTTGGGCCGCCCCGCCACGGAGGTCCGTGCCGGCTGATTGCAAGTAACTATGGATGTTCGGTTTTGCGGGCAAGTTAAAGCTGGTGCCTGTCCATGAACTGGGTACTTCCTGGTTGCACTGTTCGGGAAGCAAGGAACCAGAGGGGGGGTGCTGGACGATACGCATGAGCAGCCCCCAAGGAAGCCAACTCCCATCCAGCCTCGCGCGCTCGGTCGACAGGGCGGCCGGATTTCCACTCAAGCCAACTCCTCCCGCTCGCTGTCCGGGGAAAAGGCACGGCCGTCACTCAGGGATCGTACTCGGGAGCGTGCTGGCACTTATGTCAGGCATCCCGACTCTGAGGCAACGCAGCCGTGAAACCTTCATTTCCCGGGACTCAGCCTGCCTTGTGATGCGGCGATCGACATACGGCGTCACTCTTCGGCGAGCCCGCGAATGTAGCATGTCAGGAGCCTTGAGAGGGTCCAGCAACTCATCCGGAAACTCAACAGGAGTACTCGGCCTGCGGCGTATGTGAGGGGGTTGGTGGTCCGAGGACGGTTGCGCTCGTCCTGGAAGCCCCACACAGGAACCCTCAGATCACCCTGGCCACCAGCCGAAGTAGCCGACCCCTCTTTACGAGAAGGAGACTCTAGAACGGGTGTGCGCAAGAGGGGGACTCTTATACCTTTTAAGGTAATCGAGTCTCGAGTCGTCAACGCTGGAGATGGTCATGTCCCATCCCCAGCAATGAGAACATGAACATTCTCCCGAACGCCCAGTCTCAGCGTGCTGAAAGCCTCCAACACGGCCCGCGTCTTCGCGTAGAGTTTTGATACCTCGACGTCTACATCACCTTTGCTCCCTCTGCGTCGTCTATGGGGCAGATTGCGCGAAGCTGGAATGACATCTTTAAAAACAGACGCAAATCGGCCCGTATCTCTTTTTTGGTGCAAGAAAATCTTGCTCGGTTCATAGGTGTTGCAACGCGCATCAGGGGAACGCGTTAGCTGGTCCCCCCCCCCCCGCGCGGCAGCTGTCCGCAGGAACCCCAGACGAACAGCTGAATTCGAGCCGTCACACCAAGCACCAGCTCTTTGCTTGACACTCCGGCTGATACAGTCCTAAACGATGTGTCTACGTTCTCCGACTCCGAAGCCGAGAACACAAACTTCCTCAATGGCGAGTTGCTCTGCGGTTGCTCCTTATAATACCCCATCTGCGGGGCAGCGCTTGCGCATTCAGCCAAATCCCGCGCAGACCAAGGTATTTTGTGTACATTGGCTCGTTTTGTACCACTCGAAGGTCGATCATAATACCTCCTCTGAAGTAGTGTTCAAAAGTAAACCACTTGAGAGGGTTGAATTAATTAGATTAGGTTTTAATGTGATGATTGATCCATTATTATGATAATAACAAGCACAATCACCAAACGAGAAGAAAAATCACAATTTGTTTGTCATCATTATAGTTGTCAGTGTTTGCATTTAGTTGTGGGATCGTTTTGACACTTGATTTCATAATATTAATTATTGTTGGTTTATAGTAATTGAGTTTTAATAGACAGACAACAAGGACAGAAGGGAATTGAGAATAAAAGATTGTTTTAATGTAAATCATATTGACCTGAACACCTGAACTCATTTAGAGTTTTTTCTTTGAGTTATGTTTCTTTTATTGATTATAACACCTTTGATTCCACAGTGAAAGTGTAATTTCTATACATTTGGTACAGGTCTTTTGCAAGCTGTTCTGAATTTTTTATTTTGAGGGTTTTTATGTTAGGCACACACACATCAAGAATCAGCGTATGAATCTCAATAACGGTGACAAACAGCATATTCAGATAAACAGGTCAACTCTGAACATCACAAAACAAGCTATTAAAGTGTCACATAAAAAAAGCAAAAATAAAAGAATATAGTAAGAATAAAAAGAAGTTACAAAGACAATTCAGTTCATAATTTATTCATGCCGCTATGCATGATGGGATTCATGGATGAGTTTTTATTGGCTACAACATGCTTTTTTGATGGTCACCATTGTTGTGATGCTCACGCTGATTCTTGATGTCTGTGTGTCTAAATTAAAGAGCATTTTATTGATTTTTTTTGTGTCTGTCAGATGTCTGACTACCCCAAAAATTCCAGATCTTGTATTTTTTTCACTTAATTTACATAATCAATAAAGCAAACCCAATTTAGGTGTTCAGGTTACTACATGACAATTAGTTCAAAACATAATCAATACCACATGATCACCTGTCCTCTGGTTTGTCTGTCTGTTATAACTCATTTATCATAGCCACACAAAATATAAAGTTATCAACTTAAGGGTCAGGGTCACAACTAAAGCAAACACTGACCACTATAATGGTGACACATTCTCATTTGGTGATTGTGCTTGTTATTATCAGGTGTCTTCAATAACGGTCAATCATCACTCAATTAATCACCTAATTATCTCATTAATTCAACACTGCTTCAGTGTTACTTTTAACACTGCTTCAGAGTTTATATGAGTCCACACTCAGAGTGTTAAATTAACACTGGGGATTTTGCTGTGTGGAAGTGAAATGTGGCAACATGCACCGTAGATGGGATACATTGTAACATCTGAGGGGCACGTTGTAACATGACCATATGACAGATTAAAATGTTATCTGATGGAATGAAAAAATATACATAAACTAAAATATTTTGTTAATAAAATAAAAAAGAATCTGATTTTAGAGTTTTACACTGCTTCAGTGTTACTTTTTTAACACTCTGAGTGTTAATTTAACACTGGGGGTTTTACTGTGTGCGTTACAATATGCTATTCAATGACATTAGCAGTGTAATTAACACTAATTACTTTAATGAATTTTAATGAGAAACAACGAGAAACAGGTGAATAAAGACTGACAGTCAATGTTTTACTTTTAGAAATTGTTATTTCAAGACATGTAAAGCATTTTTGCTCGTTTATGTGGGCCACCCCAAGCATTGGTTATCCTCTGCTGAGATCTTGAGAGATTTAATGTCTTCTATCTTGTTTTGATTTCATCTAAGGCTGTGGCTGAAGTCAGTTGTAGTTCTTGTATTTCTGCTCGTCTCTCTTTTTCTGTTCTTGTTACTTTTTCTTTCAGTGATTCAGTTTGTTAACAGCAGGTGTTTTTCAATAATGCTCAATGCTCAATCATCACTCAATTACTTAATTAATTATCTCATTAACTTTAACACTGCTTCAGTGTTACTTTTTTAACACTGAGTGTGGATTATATAAACACTGGGAGTGTTAATTTAACATTGGGGGTTTTACTGTGCAGTGTTACAATGTGCCTCATCTGCGCATCTTGAATTTAAAACTGGATAGAGTCTTCTGCTAGTTATCAAAGCATTAAAAAACAATCTGAACTGATAAATAACAGATTGGAGATTAAAATAAAAGCAGATTTATCTCATTATAAATGAATAAAGAAAACTGAGAATGAAAAATGTACTTAAGCCAGAATTGTAATTTTACTATGGTAAAAATAAATGTCCAGTGATATCTTCAATAGATTTTTGAATTTTGGCGCACATTTTTTTTTCTGTATAATGTTGATATGGAAACTAATAAATATTCAAAACCACGTGTGTTCGCTGAGTGAACAGGAGCACGAAGGTACGCGGAACAAAAATTATGCCAATATTGATGGTTTACACGCTAAAGTAAAAGACCGCATCAGAGAAGGTGAACATGTTGGTATTCTTGTGGGGGGAAAAAAAGAAAAAGAAACCTTCCAATCACTGTCACCGGCAGCAAGTTTAGTTTTACTTTACTTTTTGTTTTGTTTTCATTTTGAAAAGCTTATCTTTGCTGTTTACCTCACATTATGGAGGCTCTCTTTTATTTTTTTTATTTTTTTATTTGATTCCTCTGTGTTTTCTAAACATTCGGTTATTTATTAGTAATTATATAGCCTTATACAGCATGTAGTGTAGGCCTAAGCCATGCCTCATCTTATTCGTTTTTATTAATAAATGTTTTGTGTCATTGAATCTTACTGTTTTATTGTTGTTGTGCATTTTACTTAAAAATAACAATGAATCACATCTTTTACCTTTTAAAACTAAAAAATAAAGATGATGTAGGTATAGATGTAAGCAAAACAATTATCTTTTATTGCAAAACCTGACTAGATTGCAAAGTTGAAAGTGAAAGCACCCAAAGCCAGGCTTATAACACAGCAAAAAAGGAACTCCATTCACAAAATTCAAATCACAAATAATACTACTGATGAAAAAGGACGGGTTAACCACTTTCGTTTCCATATAACTATAAACTATGATAAAAGTTCATCAGTATGCATTGTTTAATAGCATGTTGTAGCAAAAAAAAACAACAACAAAAAAAAAAACACGTGCTTTTGCTACCAACTCAGAAAGTTCGACCAGTGGGAAGAATGAGCGCTGAATTGCCCAGCTCCCCGTCAGTGATCTAGTATGGCGTTCAGACGAGGTCAATAATATGATTTTTTGCTATTAAATCCATTCATTTTAAGACGCAGACGAGGCGTAGACGTCACGCAGACGTCACGTAAATCACGTGTGGCAGTGAAGTGTCGAGTCAGAAGTTCACGCGTGATTCACATGTAGCAGTGAAGTTATTTATATATTTTTTTCGCTAAACACGTATCAGAACACGGTCCTCACATGGCTCAGTGCAGTGTGTGAGCCAATGCACAATTTATGGCGCTCGAAATGTTTCATTCGGCGACGAGACTGTAAAGATCAACAGCTACACGTTATTGATGTGTCTACATGATGTGATATTTACGTGTACAGTACGTCTCCATATTAACACAATGGAGCTACGTACACGCACGTATACAACGTGTTATCTGTCGTGCTTGTCAGTCTCGTCGCCGAATGAAACATTTCGAGCGCCATACATCTGAACGTCTGCACGTCTTAACGTCTGAATGTCTACACGTCTGCCCGCCTAATTTTCCTTAATCAACTAATTAACTCTAAACACCTGCAAAAGATTCCTGAGGCTTTTAAAAACTCCCAGCCTGGTTCATTACTCAAAACCGCAATCATGGGTAAGAGGTTAACCCAGAGGGCCATCATTGACACCCTCAAGCGAGAGGGTAAGACACAGAAAGAAATTTCTGAACGAATAGGCTGCGTTCCCAGAGTGCTGTTATCAAGGCACCTCAGTGGGAAGTCTGTGGGAAGGAAAAAGGGGTGGCAAAAAACGCTGCACTGCCAACCGAGAAGAGGTGACTGGGGAGGACCCTGAGGAAGATTGTGGAGAAGGAGCCGATTCCAGACCTTGGGGGGACCTGCGGAAGCAGTGGACTGAGTCTGGAGTAGAAACATCCAGAGCCACCGTGCCAGGCGTGTGTGCTTTTGAACCAGAGACAGCCCGGCAGAAGCGCCTGACCCTGGGCTACAGAGAAGCAGCACTGGACTGTTGCTCAGTGGTCCAAAGTACGTTTTTTTTCGGATTGAAAGCAAATTTTGCTGTCATTCGGAAATCAAGGTGCCAGAGTCTGGAGGAAGACTGGGGAGGAAGGAAATGCCAAATGCCTGAAGTCCAGTGTCAAGTACCCACAGTCAGTGATGGTCTGGGGTGCCATGTCAGTGCTGCTGGTGTTGGTCCACTGTGTTTTATCAAGGGTCAGAGGGTCAACGGCAGCTAGATATCAGGAGATTTTGGAGCACTTCATGCTTCCATCTGCTGAAAAGCTTTATGGAGATGAAGATTTCGTTTTTCAGCTTAAGGCGGCTATTGAAGCATCCTGGGCCTCCATAACACCTCTCAGCAGTGCCACAGGCTGATTGCCTCCATGCCACGCCGCATTGAAGCAGTCATTTCTGCAAAAGGATTCCCGACCAAGTATTGAGTGCATAAACTGAACAGAAATTATTTGAAGGTTGACTTTTTTTGTATTAAAAACACTGTTCTTTTATTGGTCGGATGAAATAGGCTATTTTTTGAGATAGGAATTTTGGGTTTTTCATGAGCTGTATGCCAAACTCATGCAGTATTGAAAACAATAAAGACCTGAAATATTTCAGTTGGTGTGCAATGAATCTAAAATATATGGAAAGTTTAATTTTATCATTACATTATGGAAAATGATGAAATTGAAAATGAACTTTTTCACAATATGCTAATTTTTTGAGAAGGACCTGTATATATTTGTGTTTTTGAAAGAATAGGTTAAACATCAACCAGTAATCTCAATAGAACAGGGCCTTGGTGCCATCTACTGGCAATTTTATATTGATATTTAGTAGTATAATATATTATTTAGCCTCATTTCATTTCGGCATTTACAAACGTCGGTTTAAATGAGCTTGCTAGAAGTCATACGAATGATTTTTTATAACATAGAAATTCAGAATGTAATTAAGTAATGCATCCACTCTACTAGCTTTTTTAAAAATTATTATTGGAGCCTATATAGCCTATTTCCTATTCCCATGCAGGCTCGTGCATAATGATATTTCAAAATACATTCAAAAGCTTTTTACTGTTGAGATTAGTTTTTTTTTTTTTTAACGTATCCAAACCTAAATAGTATTTTCTTAATATCCTTCGAGGGTGGTGTTAAAAACTAGCCTATGTAGCCTATAGCTATTAATGTGAGTTTTCTCTGCTGAAAATACTTATCTAATTTAATAATAGCTTAAATTACTGTTCGAACAGTGTCTCAAAATAGAGACAAGTCCATTCAATTCAATTAAATTCAAATTTAGTTGTAGGCTATAGCACTTTTCACAATACATATTGTTTCAAAGCAGCTTTACAGAAAATGCATTTCAGAAATGTAGCCTACATGTAAAAATACAATTAGTTAGTTAGTTAGTTAGTTAGTCATTTATTAATCCATCATACAAGTAGCTGCATAAAAGTACGAGCGCTATTTTTAAATTAGCCAAGGCACGTTAAGTATTGCATTCAGACGGCAGATGTGCAGACGGGCAGACGTTCAGATGTTCAGACGTTTAGACATTCAGACTTTCAGACGGGCAGACGTTCAGACGTTCAGATGGGCAGACATTCAGACGGGCAGACGTTCAGATGGGCAGACGTTCAGACGTGCAGACGTTCAGACGGGCAGACGGGCAGACGTTCAGACGTTCAGACGTTCAGACGTTTCAGACGGGCAGACGTTCAGATGGGCAGAAGTTCAGACAGGCAGACATTCAGACGTGCAGACGTTCAGACAGGCAGATGTGCAGACGTTCAGATGGGCAGACGTTCAGACGTTCAGACGTTCACCTGCAGACGTTCAGACGTTCAGACGGGCAGACGTTAACACGTCTTTTAGCTTGGTTAGGAAAGAAATGACACAAAGCGAGCGCCATATTCAGTGAGACGAGTGCATGTTACAACGTCATATTAAAGAGCCCGACGGAACTCCATAATCTAGCACCCTCTCAGCACCTCCGTTCAAAATTTTCTGGCACCACCCCTGGTACCTTGATATATTTTTGAAAAGCAAAAATGACGTTTTCCAACTCTAAACCCAGTCCCCTAGTAAATTAGGTCATTAAATAAAAAACTAGCAAAATGAGTTGAGCGGTGTCCCCACCTCTTTTTAAAGCAAAGTTACGCCACTGCCTGAATATGTTATTCATCTCTTGATTTTAAGTGTAAACTTGTTCATCCACACACAAAACTGGTCTTAAATCTCCTTTATTTTTTCGTTTTTTCTTATTGAAAATCTCATGTTTGATCTCAGAGGGATATAAAATAACAAAAACAACAAATGCAATTTTTAATGCAATTATGATTATATGAATTTTATGATAATTCAAAGATATTTAATCATTTTTTCCTGTGTATAGAATCTCATTGATGTAAGGCATCCCATTATATATTGGTGTTCTGTGTTGTTTTTTTTGGTCGTTATGATTGTTCATTGTTTAAAGATAATGCCATCTTTGCCCTGAGGCTTGTATGAAATTATAAGTTCTGCAGTAATAATAATAATACATAAAAAAGAAGGATTGGACAAACACCATTAGTAACTCATCAGAAACATGGAAACACACTGTGAACACATGCAGGGGCATTTCTACGCCCACAGCATAAACTTCTGAACAAGGCTGGGATAATTTTAAATGCATAGAAAGTAGTGGTCCGCTTGACACACATACAGTGCATGCATTGTTCATGTGATGGTATAACGCGCATCTATCGTCTGTCCAGTAAATACAGTCAAATGCTGAGCAATATTTCTTACAAGATTTATACTAGGAAGTGCTGACAAACAGCCCTGCAAAAAACCACAGCAGTTTGTTGAAGTCACAGTCCTCATCTGTACTTCATACCGTCTAACAGATATTCCGATATTTACAGTGTTATTCGATTAGAATGGTTGAAAAACAGTCAAGGAGTTGGGTTTGCTTTTCTGGTTTTGTTGTGATTGAGGATCTGGTTGGTAAGTTATGAATGTGTCTTCGTGAAGTTTAATCGAGTAATACGGTTCTGTTAAAATCTTAAAACTCCACCATTGTGCACTGTTATCCCATATGAATTAAATACGCCTACTCGCTTTTATTTTCTTACCCTTATGTTGTATTTGTGTCCACTTTTTCACCTTACATAGTTAACTTACGTGTGACCTTTCTTATAAACTAGTACTAAAAAAGTTTTAGTTTGATCTTGAGCTTGTTCATTAACAGGTAAATTACACAGTTACAATATGAATAAATAAATAGCTGGAAAAAAATTAATAAATAAAAAAAAAAAACCAGAAGTGTTATTGCAGGTTGATGCATTCAATTTCACTATGTCTATACTATTGTCTTAATAATTGTAACTAATTAACACGTACTTTGTTTTGTCGTAGTAATTTTGTTTTACTAATGGGGCCCCCAAAAAATGCCTCCATTTGTTTGGCAGCAACATACTTACATAATTCAATCACACTTATGAAGCAAGAAGAACTGATGACAAGTTTTAACTACACTTTACTATTTGCTTATTTTTTATTAAAAACCAGATCCGTTTTTTTTTGTTTTTTTTTGTACGCACAAAATTAGACATAGATTACATGTGTAATAAAAAGACATTTTTTTTTTTTTTTTTTTTTCCTCATTAAAAACCATCAGACGTATCTTATAGTCATAGTTCTGTTTGTTTTTCAGACCGAACATATGAATTGATGCGTGTCAGTGATGGAGGGAGAATCTGTCTCTCTAAATACTAGTGTTACTGAAGTACAGAACTATCATATGATTCAGTGGATGTTTGGAGAAACTCAAATAGCTGAAATCAACAATCTGACCATATGGCACTGATGATGATAAAACACTCAAAAACAGACTGAATCTGGACCCCTCAGTTCACCCTCTGATTCATCACACACACCAGAACCACAGACTCTGGACTCTATCAACTAATACTTACCAGCGGAGAGACCAGATCCAAGAGCCCAGAGTCACAGTCTCTGCAGCAAAGAATTACTGTCAGTCTCCTCTTTCACTCATTGTTTTGAACATTATATTTCATTTTATTTGTATTTTTTTTATCTAACTATTTTTAACTGTGGGTGTCATGTCCATTTGTGTAGTACCAGAGATAAGGCTACTTTTTTCAAGTTTCCTCTGCTGCATTACAATTTGCCTAACTAATACGCCTAATGATGCGAGAAAAAATTAATCAAATAAAAATATCCTTTTGAGTCTGTAGTGGTAACAAGCTTTGAGAAATATAAATGTTTGTATATACTTGTCACCATAAACCAGCCCTGAATATCATCCAGTCACTATACGTCATCCTCATATAACCACTCCAAATTTTAATTAGTTTACACGACTCAAACATTCTCCTAACTTTATTAAGAAAAAAGTAGCACGTTAGTGCCCGTGTGTTCCTGACCTTTACGAAATTATGGTTTTATTAGCCTACAAGTTTATAAACCCATTTTTTTTTTTTTTTTTGAGTACAATTTTATAATCACGTTTTTAACTACAAATACCATGGTTAAACCTATAGTATAACAAAACCATGGTTAATTTGTGTGTTACCATTGATTTTTAATTATAGTATTAGTATTTTCCAGGAAATGGCAAAAAAAAAAAAAAAAGGTTCTGGTGTTGTTGCTGTTCGTATGATTTTTAAAGTTCAATATGATTACTGATGAAATTACAAGAAAGCATTAAAATAAATGAGGTTCCAAGGTTATATTACGGGTCTCGCCTTACGGTCGTCTCACGAAACATCCGCATGTTTGTAGTTCTTTTTATTCGTGTTTGCAGTTCTAAATCCTTCAAAGCCAAAGACTATAAATGGACTTTGCCAACGATCTGCAGGAAATATCACTCATGCGGATCCACACTTCAAAAATGCATACTCTTTTCAACTTACACATTTATTCTAATAGCACATACTTAGAGACCCTTTCACATGACGTCATGCAACTTCCGTTCTGACACAAAGCAGGGTATTCTTACTTTAGCCAGAACAGTAAAACACTATTGCTACCAGCAAGGAGTTCACAAGACGCTTGTACAACTGCCACAAATACGATTAGAGGATGACTGCTACTGTCTGTTCTCGTCTTCATTCAGGGAGAGGCATCTGGCATCTCAAACAAACTTACAGAATACCGATCGGAGAGATTTGCCACCTGAAGTCGAGGGAGGAGTTGAAAACAGAGCACTGCAGTCACTCATCCCCGCATCTCTCACGCACTGTTTGGTGTCTTTATTGCAGTTAGATATATTTCTCAAATAAACAAACATTTTAGACATTTACACGTGATAACAGAAAGCCTTTTCATTCAGTAATTTATGTTCTGCTTAATACACCACCTGAATGTACAAGAATAATTCAACATAAGATTGTACTATTTGAATATCAATAAAATTATTTAATGTAATTCAGAAATAAATATTAAATATATTAAGTGTATATAAAAAGCTTTTAGTTAAAAACAGATGCCAGCATGTGTGTAAATAAATATAAAACACAGGACATGGCTGTTTTTTAACGATCACATTGCATGTAGCCTATAGTGAAAATAAAATATGATCGATCATAATAATCATAGTAATTCACAAAGTAAAAACACGGTATACATGTAGTTAAAGCGAAATTAAATGGAGGAATGTAAGTAATTGTAGAAGTCCAAAGTTCTGTAGAAACTACGCGGTGTTTTTTCTTTTTGTATTGCCAATATAAGTCATTTTTATTTGGAACTGGATAATGAGTTTCTTTTCAGCCCACTTGCCTTTATGGATGTGAAATTTTCAATGTAGGTAAAAACGGAATTTAATATAAAAAATTATGTGTTCCATAGTAAAAGCTCTTTTATTGCCGCACATAGGGGAATTGAAGTTACACAGTGTAGCCTACTCACCATTATACAAGGATGACATAACGAAATATCAGTGGAAAGGTTTTCATGAGTATTGTGGTGGAACATAAGCGTTGTCATACAAATTGAAAGCAGCAGACAGAGGCGGCGAGCAAGCCACCCTCTAAGCAGTGCAAAAACGTACGCACACAGAACCCGACTGTACGTAATTAACATTATTTGTCGTAACTCCTAACTAACGCCTTTCATAGTTTTTCCACTTTTCCGAGGAAGCTCTCTGGTGTAAGGTATAACGACAGTACAGATACATGTTTTCAGGGAAAGCGGAATTTAGCTGTACTTCACTGTGAAAAGGGCCTATTGGGATCAGAGCTCCCACTTCTGGTACTAGTTTCTATCAATCTCAGCAATCCCTTACTAACTAGTGGTGTATTTCGGCATTGCATAGGCTATAAATAACTAAAAACATTTCTACACAACACATTACACACCATACATCTCTTTACCACAGTTAACTGTAACATTAAATAGGGGACTGTAGTATCAACACAATAACATAACAAATCTGTCATTATCAGCGGAATAATACACAAAAGTTCTTCATTGCAGAAAGTTCTCAGCTCCAGTTGTGTGTCGTCCAGCTGGCAGGTGACCAATTCACACCCTCATCAACACAGAGAATCTCATACATGTACGTCAGCTGTGAGAGTTTCCATTCTGTTGCGTAATCATATCAACAGTGATATTAAATAGCATTTTAACTAAAATGGTCCACTTCTCTAAATCGTAATGCAAGGTCTTAAAAAGCTGTTTTTGGCATAAATAACCCCCCCCCCCCACCCCCAACAAAGGGGCCTTAATTAAAATTTCCATATTATTACATGACCTATCATAATAACCATAGTTAATAATTTAAAGAGAGTGATCTGTAATTTAAATTAATGACCCACATAATTTAAAAGGACCTAAATGAAGATTCTGGGCTTTTCTTTTCAGGACTGTTACCCGCTGCTGTGATACTTTTGAA
>NW_024872754.1:168492-168866 GCF_018340385.1 Cyprinus carpio
ACACACCTGAGCATGCTAATCAATGTTTTTGGGATCATTAGAAAATCACAGGCAGGTGACTTTTATCAGGTTTGGAGCCAAACTCTGCACCGCATTGGCCCTCCAGGGCAAGATTTGAATAACCCTGCTTTAACCTGGAGTCTGAGTGAAATCTCNTCTGTTGTGAGCGCGTTCACAACACTGCAGTTTAGTGATATCCGGTTCACGAACGAATCACTCAATGTAACCGGATCTTCTTGAACCAGTTCACCAAATCGAACGGTCTTTAACCTGGAGTCTGAGTCAAGTCTGAAGTCTTTAACCTGGAGTCTGAGTCAAGTCTGAAATATTTAACCCAGGGTTATTCAAATCTTGCCCTGGAGGGCCAATGCGGG
>NW_024872754.1:169233-169409 GCF_018340385.1 Cyprinus carpio
AAGTCTTTAACCTGGAGTCTGAGTCAAGTCTCGAGTCTTTAACCTGGAGTCTGAGTCAAGTCTGAAGTCTTTAACCGGGAGTCTGAGTCAAGTCTGNGCTGTGAAGAGAGAACTGAAGATGAACACAGAGCCGAGCCAGATAACGAACGAAAGATTGACTAAAATACTGAAAATAG
>NW_024872754.1:169488-174912 GCF_018340385.1 Cyprinus carpio
TCACTGTAGTCTGAGTCAAGTCTGAAGTCTTTAACCTGGAGTCTGAGTCAAGTCAGAAGTCTTTAACCTGGAGTCTGATCAAGTCTGGAAGTCTGTAACCTGGAGTCAGAGTCAAGTCTGAATTCTTACCTGGAGTCTTGAGTCAAGTCAGCAAAGTCTTTATCACGTAGGTCTGAGTCAAGTCTGAAGTCTTTAACCTGGAGTTCTGAGTCACCGTCAGAAGTCTTTAACCGGAGCTGAGTCAAGTCTGAATTCTTTAACCTGGAGTCTGAGTCAAGTCAGAAGTCTTCTTTAGCACTGTAGTCTGAGTCAAGGTCTGAAGTCTTAACCTGGAGTATGAGGAAAGTCTGAGTCTTAACATGGAGTATGAGTCAGTCGAAGTCTTTAACCTGGAGTCTGAATCCAGGTCTCGAGGTCTTTGGTCATGAGTCAAGTCAAGCTCAAGTCATTTAATGGCTTGCTAAAAAAAATCTCATTTCAGAACTTAATGTATTGAAATCTTGTATCAATAAGCTGTTTATATGCTATAGACGAAAAATATATGATTATGATCTGCTTTGTAAAAAAAAAAAAAAAAAAAAAAAAAAAAAAAAGATGTAAGGTTATTGTACATCCAGCCTGCTTAGATAAGGCTATGTTGTAATCCGTTACCATGTTCCAAACCAGTTTTTCTGAAAATCAAATTCTACACTGTTTAAAAGTGATTTTTGAACTTGTAAATAAAGATAGCATTGCACACTGTAAAAAATGTGGAAGTAGGATTTACTGAAAAAAGCTTGAAGTTTTTTCACTCAGGAAAACCGTAAATTTACAACATTGTGCCAAGTAAAAGCACCCTAAACTAATATAAGTAGGTTTTTATATTAGAAATGTTTAAGTTAAGTTTATGGGAATTCCCCGTACTTTGTTGAATCTTTGTTTGTAAATTTACATTATAAGCTTATCCTGGTAAAAAAGTGTGCTTGTGTAATATCAGTATTTTATTGGCACTGAAAAAAAAAAACAGGATGTAAGATTTGCTGACGTTTTCTCTCTTTTGCAAAATTTTGCATTCATCCAGTTAAGTAGAACGTTAGCAGTGAATTAAATAAAATCATGAATTTTTTAAAGCTTATTTTAAAAAGGTAACACTGGAATCACCTGCTATTAAAGCATGTGCTTCATGCCAAATGCAAGGAAAATGTTACAGGCTGTTATCACTTTTACCGAATAACTATGCCCACACAATTAAAAACAGATACCCGAATGAACACAGAAGACCTCAATACATGGTACAACCATACACCATGATTCGGTAACAATCAGTGAATAGTGATTGAATATAAGGGTCATTTTGAGTAGAAAATAACTTCAGAGGTCAACAAAAAAAACGAGTTACTAGTAAACCTAGATTCAACAATCAACCATAAAACAGTGTAATACAATTGAAAACAGTGAAAAATTAAATTTTAATTATCATGCCCAGTGCATTATGGGAATATGGATCATTAACTTTGTATTTGCTTAAAGAATCATTGTTAAACCATAAAAGTTCCAAGTACAATATATTATGAATTCCAACTTTAATGTTCTACAGCTTAATTGATACTACATAGAATTAACTTTTGTTTTTTTTCTTGTATTCTTGCCTTAAGATAGGGTTAGTTCACCCAAATATTAAAATTATGTCATTAATGACTAACCCTCATGTCGTTCCAAACCCGTAAGACCTCCGTCATCTTCGGAAACACAGTTAAGGATATGTTAGTAGATTTAGTCAGAGAGCTTTCAGTCCATCATTGAGAATGTCGTACGGTATACGCAAGTCCAGAAAGGTAATAAAAACATCTTCAAAGTGTCCATGTTCCAATCATACGGGTCCGTTACATTTTGAAGCATCGAAAAACATTTTGGGCCAAAAATAGCAAAAAAAACATGACTTTATTCAGCATTGTCTTCTCTCGGGTCGTTGTGAGCGCGTTCACACACTGCAGTTTAGTGATATCCGCTTCACGAACGAATCACCTCAATGTACCGGATCGGTGAGGGTTGAACCAGTTCCCAAATCGAACGGAATCAATTTGAAATGGTTCGCGTCTACAATAAGATTAATCCACAAATGACACTAAGTGTTAACTTTTGTAATCATCGGCTGACACTCCATCTGAGTTCAAATAAACCAATATCCGGAGTATCAATTTACTCACACAGTACACTGATTGCAATGCTGTTGACGAGAGAACTGAAGATGACACAGAAGAGCCGAGCAGGATAACGAACGAAACCTTGACTAAATACTGAAAATAGCTTAAACTGTGTCCGAAGATGGAACGCGAGTCTACGGGTTTGAACGACATGAGGGTGAGTCATTAATGACATAATTTTCATTTTTGGGTGAACTAACCCTTTAACTAAATTATTTAATGTAGAAATTACTTTTGTTATTATGTAGTATTTACTTCACCGCAAAATCATTTTTATCAGTGCATACACAAATACGATTCTTTATTATATAAATCAGGGGTATTCAATTAAATTTAAAAGGCACTGCCTCTATATTGTCTTCCAAGCAGAGGTCAGAACAAAATAAAACAAATGTAAACAAAATTACATGTATTGCATTTTTACATTTAGATATATGCAAGGCCATGCGAAAGAATAAAAATACTATATTTTCTTCCAAGCATAATTCTGGAATGTATATTATTTTATTATTTTATACATTTTTTGAGCATTATCTAAAAACAGTGTAGCTACAATAATCAAAACATTCTCATCTTGAGCAGAAAAGAAAGATAACAAGCAATTTGAAAGTTTAAGTTCTATCCTAGCCATATAACAACATATTTTCCAATTATAATTACATGATTCTCTTGAAATATTCTTAGCCTACAGATTAATAATGCTAAACAGGGACGTGCACAGACTGAGGGGCAGGGGTTCAAGTGGAAAAAAGGGCACCTCTCATATTTATTTAATTTTTTTCCTAAACAAAACGTTAAATATATTAGGGGTGTGTCGATATTGACAAAAAATATATATCTTGATATTTTCTGGGATTTTATCGATTGCGATATTAAGACAACATTTTGCTGAGTGTGTTATTGTGCTGATAAGGATAAGGTTGGTAAGACTACCGTGGACAGCTGTCTCCTAAAGTTTGTGATATTCTTCATATTCTGTGTGGTGATCAGTTCACAGCAGTTACTCTTTTCAAATAAGTTTAAATTGATTTTTACCTTTTATGGGCATTTTCACCTTTATAAAGCCTTTTTTTTTCTAAAAGTATGCATCATCTCTTAAACTGAATCAGTCATTTAGAATAATAAGTAATTTACCAAGCAAATTAAATCAGTATTGACAGAATTAATCTTTGTAATGCGTAGAAAACACAAAGCTGCATCTGAAGTGGCATTTAGATGCATTTACACACTGTTTAATGCAGGACACGAATGTATTTAACCTGCAGTTACAATTAATACCGTTTTAATATTTTAAACATAAAACGTTGAATACTGATATTTGAAATCATTAAAAATAAATAAATAAATAAATAAATAAATGAAAAGATACTTTAAATGTGAAATTAAAAAGGCCAGTAGGTGGCAGCAAGTCACTGTTAATAAATGAGTCAATGCGACTGAACGAATCATTTAAACGGTTCAGGAACAAAACAGTGTCATGTTGCTCAGAGACGCAAACTGGGAATATATTTGTTGACGAAATAGAGCAAAAACAGTCAATTGTATCTGATGTAAGAGTATTAAATTCTTGTTTATTGAACTGCTGTATGAAGTATTCGCGTGATACCGATTAACTATATGAAATCATGTAAATATATACATTTCTGCCCCCATATCTTGAATTTTGTGATCATTCTAAATGCATTTTAATAATGGGATCTAGTCATAAAGTGAACCTCACAACCGCTTTTACCTTCCACTGAAGCTCACATCAGGTGCACAGAGTTACAGACTCCATGTGTGTCAGAGAAGACCCTCACCAGTCAGCACTAACACTGCAGTACACACTACAAAGTGTTCAACACCTGATATAGATGTGTAAACACAGGAATAAATCATTTATAAAAGCTTTCTGCATCCCTAATCTAAAAAGCAAATAAACTATTCATCACTTGTAAGTATACAAATCATTTGTAGACCTTTCTTTCCTGTTACAAAATTATTTGTATATGTGCTAAGTCATTTACTCTTTACTTCCTGCATCCCCTAATCTAAAAGCGTAAACTATTCATCACTTGTAAATGTATTACATATCATTTATAGGCTTTTCTTACCTGTTACAAATTATTTTGAATAGCTTGCCATTTAAGTCATTTATAACACTTTCTGCATCCCCTAATCCTAAAGTGTAAACTATTCATCACTTATGCAAATGTGTTACATATCATTTGCTGATATTCTGTTACATAGTCCATCTCATTCCATCACTTTGCAAGCTTGAACTTTAATTTTTTTAATAAATAAATTAACACTCTACCATTTAATCAAAGCACTCAATTGTTTATTTTGTTTCCCATGGGACAGCTGCTCACCATAACATGAAAACGCACCATAAACGTAGTCCATTATTTTGTGCATTTATTCCAAGTCTTCAAAAGTCATATGATATGACACCGTGTGAAAAAAGATTTGTTTTCATAATATAATCATTATACATTAATAACAATTACATAGCTGCCATCTCATCCGTTAAAACTTTTTAAATTGGTGCCTTCTTCCTAACGACACTGGTTTGCGGCGTGACGTCACACCTCGCTTCTTATTGTGGTGTCACTTGTGATTCTGCGACGCACCATAGATTGTTTGCGACATGTAATACAAATTTGAGTTATTGGCTGCATCTGGAAAACTTGTAGGCAGTTGGAATTTGCTGCCGTCGCTGCGTATAGCAATGATTTGTCAGGCAGTATTTTTGCACGAAGGCGACCTCATGAAACTGATTTTGGATCTGCTTCTGAGGAAGAGTAAATGGTTTAATGACTACAAGTAAAATATAGAAGCTTTGGTGATACTACGTGGATATCTTCATTACTGCAATATTTAATTTTCTCGCTAGACTGAACATATAAGTGGAAACCTTGATCAAAAACATACATTTGCACAGCGTAACTGACCCGCGACTGCAACTTTGAGACACTACTCTTTATTTTTGGCTTAACTCTACAGATGGAACACACTGGGTTGAATGGGTTATCAGGCAGTGACGGATCAGCTAAAAATCGGCGAGATAAAAGCATCTCAGGAGAAAGGAACTGAGCTTACACTATTTTGGACGTGCCCTTATGCCTTCCGACCTTGACTGGCCTCCTTATAAGTCTTGTTGTGTACATATAAGCTGATATTTTAAAGGTTGTTGAGAGGCAAGACAAGACACAAAGAATGATTCAAGAATGTTTACAGATGGTAGACAACCAAAATGGGA
>NW_024872754.1:174970-176606 GCF_018340385.1 Cyprinus carpio
CATTCGCGAAACTACCGCCAGGTGGCACAAAGGGACGGATTGCGAACTGAATGTAATTGTAAAACGAGATAAAAGGAGGAGGTAAAACAATAACATTATGATATAACATTGTACCATCTTTAAAAAACCTGTACAGTGAGTTAATTTCAAATGTAGGATAGTCTTAGGCTACAGTCTACTCATCAAAATTAAAAAGAAGACCTTACACAAAGGATCTTATGCTTGCTATTGTTATTAAACAGTCATTAAATATATGCCTATATATACGATAAAAGCTTAAATGTTTTCATTTCGATTCACTTTTTTTTTGGTTTAAAAAAATCCTTTCAGGTTCCATTTGCAGATAGAAATGAGAACGGTCCGTAGCATTTAAATAATTATTATTAATTCTGTTATTATTATTCTTGATTTTTCAAAATGCTAACACTTTGCATTTTTGAATTATGCCTTTACTGTGTGTAACGTAAAATCTAGTATTTTCTGTTTCAGCTGTTTGATCGCCAGCTTGGTGCCTCACGACATTCATATTGGAAACAGAAGCTGTTCGACGTATATTCGCCGCGAGCAGTTACTCACTTTGGTATATTCTAATTATGAATTTTTTTTTTTTTTTTTCGTTGATACTGAAACATGCGTGAACCACAAAGCCCTATTTTACCTAATGAATAATAGAAGTTAAGCTTGAAATAGGCAAATACGAATATGGAAACGCTTGATTTCTCCCTAATGAGAGCCCAACCTACCTTTATGGTTCGCTTTAAATTATTATTCATTTATTTTTTTTGTTTGTTTATAGCTAAGCTTCATATTATTATATACTGCAATTTTATTTATCCAGAATTAAATATTTTAATTTTGTTTTGTTCTATTAAATTTGTTAAATTTAGTTGATTTGTTGTAAAGTGAAGGGAACTAAAATATCCTGTTGGCACATTATAACATTATTAGCCAGCCGCTCATTATTATTTCTGAATGTAATAAAATGCAACTTATACACACATTTATATATATATATATTTTTTTCCTCTCACAAATGTAATTTATTTTTTAGCCTGTTTAAAAATAAATAATTAAAAAAATGCAGCAAACGAAAATAGGCGATTAATCGGTTTAAAATTTAAGTGATGTGGGTTAACAGTAATTATAATTATTATATACTTAGGAACAGAGTCTGGCCTAACGCAGCTATCCAGGGTTTTTTATTTTTTTTATTTTCACAGCATCTGAAATGACTTGGTGCAGCATTACATTCACACTGCGATCACAACCTGCCGCAGACGCTGCTCAGCTGTGGACGATTTCAAAATGTTTAATATAAAGGTTGATGTCCCATTGTATACAGGAATTGCTACTTAAAAAAAACAAAATAATAATCGAATTATATTGTTAGTCTAAATGAACTTGTTAACAATATAATTAGAACTATTTAACATGCACTGTGACATTTTACCCTTTGAAGTTCAAGCTTAAAAAAAAAGATTAATATGCAAATGTCAATATTCTCATATATATTAGGCCTATATATTTTAATTTATATTTTAAAATTCCTTTAATAAAACATGCATTTTTTGTTATTCGTTACCGTCTATTTTGACAGACAACTTCTTTGGAAAATATATTTGTTCTGTACACTGAT
>NW_024872754.1:176991-178261 GCF_018340385.1 Cyprinus carpio
GTGCCACTGTTTAAAAAAATGCTTTATTATTACTTGTTCACAGACATAGTTGTTATGCTTTAAATCCCATACATTTGTAATTTCACAGTATTTTCACCTCCTAAATCACTAACGCTGAGTACATTCTATAATAGTCAAAAATTTACTCAGGCCGATGGCACTTTTAATGACATTATTTTTTTTGTTTTTTTTTTTTTATTTTTTTATTTATTTATTTTTTGAATAAATGCCCTTTTCATAAACAGGTGAAGCAAAACAAATATGAATAATATTTAGATCGTCCCTTATTTTTTCCTTTATTTTCTTAAGAATAACACTTGTATCTACAAAGAATAAACATAACATATTATTAATTCATAAATAATTTACTACAAGCAATTAAAACCTTTTTTAAAACTTGAACTTCAATACTATTAAACTAACTTTAAAATCCCAAGGAGTTTATAAGTTAAAGGGTAAAATATCAGTCCATGTTAAAATAGTCTAATTATATTGTTAACAAGTTCATTTAGACTAACATAATTAATTTTTTTTTTTAAATGAACAATTCCTGTATAAAATGGGACATCAACCTTTATATCAAACATTGTGAGGAAATGCCGTCCACAGCCGAGCAGCGAAGGCTTGGTAGAATGTGCTGCTGCACAGTGTTTCAGATGCAATGAAAATAAAAGATAAAATAAAAACCCAATGGACTAATAGCCTAGATATTAGAGGACCCAAGGACTCTGTTCCCCTAAGAGATTTAATAGTTAGAATTACTGTTAACCCAAAGCAGTAACAAATTTTTTGATGTATACAATGCTTTAAAAGCTTTTAACAGAGGACTGTCTAGTGGGTATGTTACTATAGAGTACACGCAGATTACACGCCCCCACGTAAGCATTTTTCTAAGTACACTAGTCCTTCATTTGTCATTATTAAACTACATCGGAGGTTTATATTAAATTTACATCTATAATCCATAATGAACCTGTAATATATTCTGCGCTCCAAGCACATGCATAAAGTTTGCCACAAGCACAGGCAGTAGTCAATAATTTAGCAAAAAAAGGAGACATTTTAGTATGTATTAAGCCAAACAAATGTTTTCTTATGGGCTGCAAGATAAAATTCACAGTGCTGACTTTATCACATGGACACAAGCAACTGCAAAGAAATACAACCTTCACAGTTACATAATGCTTTGTTCTGGTGGTCAGCGAAAGACATTTCAAGCTTTCTGTGGAATATATTTCTCATGTAGCCATGTGAGACACCACAATTTTAA